>NC_069500.1:927376799-927541799 GCF_027579735.1 Bombina bombina | reverse complement strand
AATTGTAAAGTTGATTAAAAAAGCATACCCTATCTGAATTACAAAGAAAAAGTTTCAAACAAAAATTGTTATTGTTTAAAAAGATAGATAATGCATTTTCTACCCATTCCCCAACTTTGCACAACCAACATGGTTATATTAATATACTTTATGACCTTTAAACCTCTACATTTCTGTCTGTTTCTAAGCCACTAAAGAGAGCCCCATGATCACATACTTTTTTTTTATTAGCTATTCACAACAGGGGAGTGTTAGTTCATGTGAGCCATATAACAACCCACATTGTGCTCACGCCCATGGGTTGTATACAACACAGCACTAATTAGCTTAAATGCAAGTCAATACATAATAAATAAAAAGTCATGTGATCAGGAGGCTGTGAGACGATACTTAGATACAAGATAATCACAGAGGTAAAATGTGTATTAATATAACTAAGTTTTCTGTGCAAAACTGGAGAATGGGTAATAAAGGGATTATCTATCTTTTTAAACAATACATTTTTTTTAGTTGACTGCCCCTTTAAATATATCAGTCAAATGCAGTGCTTCACTAATTCTATGAAAACCCAATAACTTTCTTTATCAGCCAATAGAATTAGTGACTAAGTGGCATATTGTTTGCAGCCTTTTTTTGCTAATAATTGATAAAAAAAAAAAAAAGATGTATATTTAATTTATGATAACACACTTTGCTGTGGTTTTAATGTTGTATACCAAGTTGGGTACAAATAGTATGAAATTACTTAGCAACGTTAAGCCATGTTTCTCAAAGATTCAGATTTTTGTTTTCCTTCACATTCCTAGCTCAGAAGCAGCGAAGAAATTCACAATGTTGGTACATCAATGACTTTTGGTTTTGGAACCTTGGCTTGCTGGATCCAGTCCATCTTAACTTTCAAGATAAACATTAAAAATGAGGGAAGAAAAGCTGGGATCCCCAGAGTAATTATATCTGCAACCATAACCCTCTGCGTTATCCTTTGTATCCTTTTGCATCAGAATGAACTATTTTTTTATTGGCCATATATAATAACTAGCCTAATGAAGCAGTGATGTATTATTTATTTGTTTTTTAATTTAATATATTTTAGGGAGATTTTCTTAAAATACTTTACTTTTGTATGGATTTTTCTATGAAGAATAAACCTACTTTTTCTTGTCAGGCTTGTGGAAGCTTGTCCTTGTCAACCAATACAGCTTTCCTTTTTCAGCCATTGAGCAGAAATGTATTTCTAGTAAGTTTTATTTTATTTTTTATTTAAATCCAAATATTTCTTGTTTAAAGGGATAGGAAGGTTAACATTTAAATGCGCACAAATGCATTTTAAATTTAACTAGATATTTCCAATAGCAAAAATGCCTTTAGTAAAGGTCACTATTTTAGTGGCATATGCATATAGGCTACGTGTGACTAGAAGAACAGAATACAAACGCAATGGGCGCCATGTTCTAAGCTTCGAAGTGACCGTCCGTCTGTATTTCCGCGTCAAAATTCGCTCACAATCTGCTTCTCGTATGTACCAATCTGCGATCTGCTCGAAAAACCACTATTTTCATCAGCGATCGTAATTTTACTCAACTGATCGTTCCGAAGCCTTTTTCCACTTACTACATGTTCGATCGCACGTAAATTCGCTGTAATCGGAAATTATGAATGTTACAACTAATCCGCCCGCTCCAACTTTCACTGTAACTTCGCGTGATTTGCTTCGCGACCATTTAGGTAGCGAATACAATAGAAAACTATAGGGCGTCTCAACCTGACGCCAGGTAGAAGTACTTAAGTGAAAGGACTAGACTACTATTGTAGCATTATTGGTTTTTGGATCACTAAATGAAGATGGAGACACTTTTACACATGTTTCTTTTACGATTAATTCAATTACGAGGAAGAAGGGCTATACAGGCACCGGTTGACAACTTGCAAAGAAGGAGAGGTAGAAGAATCAGAGTCCCTAGAGTTTTCCTTCCACGTATGGGTTTGGAAAGCATTTCTGGTCGAGAGATTATCCAGAGATTCCGTTTGGATAGAGAAGCTATTATGGAACTTTACTATGAAATAGCAGAATACCTGGAACCTATGACAGCGCGTTCACAAGCCATACCCGGACTATTAAAACTGTTGGCAGCCTTACACTTTTTTGCCACCGGTTCATTCCAAGCTGTGTCTAGCGTTATAATTGGCATCAGCCAGTCTGCTTTTTCGAGGCACCTAACCAAAGTTATTGATGCTTTGATGGTCGTCTTTCCAAGGTGCGTGTGCCTTCCAGCGACTCCAGAAGAGTGGCTTGCGAGTCTTCTTAGAAGTAGCAGAATCTCCGGAGCAAGCCATCTTGTCAAAGTGAATACCGAAAAGTAAATAAACAATATTCTAAGATTTCTGGGAAAATGCACATTCTTATACATGTCAGCAGCCAGACGTTGCCGCTTGTCTGACGATTATGACACCTAGATCGTCACGTGGGTAAAGAACTAAACCAATCAGGTCGCAGACTGCTTCTTAACTTTGCTCTTTCGCGCCGAACGAAGCTTCAAAGTTATCAATAATCCGATTGTCTTCGACACACAATAGACGCGAAATTTTACCGCTTGGTTTTTAGTACATTCAAGTGCCATCCGCATGGTGCGAATGCCGGCGGGTTATTTTGATACGGTCTGTGCGAAAAAATTGACGCCTTAGTACATGGCGCCCAATGCCTCAGAGAGCTGGCAGTGGTAGTGTGTATTGTGTCAGTGAAGACTTAAAGTGAATGTAAACTTTGATGTAATAGTGTCTGGTTTTTAAAAATACTATTAAAAAAAGTTTACATTGCGGCGGATTTTACAAATACCTTCTCCTGAAACGCTGGATCGCCAGTCCCCCCGCCTGCTTCTTCCTGCTATACTTACACAGCAATGACGAAACCGGCTTCCTCCAATCACGGAGTGGCCTCACCAGATGGACACTCCGGGGGGGAAGCCGTGATTGGAGGAAGCCAAAGTACAGAGGACCTGCAGGCGGGGGATAGGCGAACCAGCGTTTCAGGAGAAGAAGTTAAGTATTTTTAAAATCCGCTGCAATGTAAACTTTGATGAATGAAAGTGCCCCTGGTTTTAATAGTTTTTTTTTTTTTTTTTAAAAAGGGGGCACTATTTCATCAAAGTTTACATTCACTTTAGTTGGTGTCATCTTTGAAGCATATGTGTGTATGCCAATGAAAACCAATAATAACTTTAACTAGAAGCATTTTTGCTAATGGAAGCATATTGTAAAAATGTTTCAGAATGCTCAGAACAATGTTAAATTGTTGCAAACTTTACTTCCATGCACATTTCAATTTTAACTAAACCTTTTTCATGAAACAATATTATTAACTCTTTGAGTGCTAAGCACTTTCCCAACTGGGTGCTAATATTTTCTAAGGTTTTTTTTAATTTCTTTTATTTTTGAAAAAAATGTTTTTAACTTTTTTATTTTTTTTACAGATCCCCAAGACTTACACTGTTGGAAAGGTTAGGCGATTACCTTTCCAACAGTGGGTCTTGGGGGTCTGTTGCTGAGATACAGGCTTCTAAGCAGCATGCCCCCTCTTCCTATACTTAACATTGTTAAGTATAAATAAAGTTGCGCAGTGACGTCATCACGTCATTGCGCGTGACGTCACCGCGCATCACGTGAAGCCCCGGCGATGCCTGTCACTCTACAGGCACGATCGCCGGGTTAGGAGCCCCCAGATCTCCCTCAAGGTGGGAGAGTGCTCATGACGGCTCTGAGCCGTCATTAGCACCAGAGTGAGAAACTCTGTGACGGCTCAGAGCCGTCATTAGCACTCAAAGGGTTAAAATATTGAATTGCTGTTCATGATAGAAAATGTTTGTGCTGAAACCATAAGGAGATGAAAAACTAACAATGTTCCCCTAACCCATTGTTTCTCAACCGCGGTTCTTAAGTACCCCCAACAGGCCAGGTTTGTATTATAGCTGAACCAGTGCACAGCCGATGGGTGAGAGTAGGTAAGTAACCATGGTGCTACTGATCAGCTGATTACTACGTTGGTCTGTTGTGGGTACTTGATGACCGTGGTTGAGAAACACCGCCCTAACCTGCAAAGTACTTTTTTTTAACTATACTTTTTCATTAGTAATTAAATTTCCTGTTGCCTTTTAGGCATTTTATGTAAATTTGGAATGCCATAATCTCCTGTACTTAACATTAAAGGGATGTAATATAAAATGTTTAATTATATGTAGTTAAAAAAACAACGTTGCAATATGCTTTCATTATTTTTTCTGTCCCCTTTTACTGCAATTTAACTCTGAAAATTGTTGGGTCCTTTATGTTTATTTTTGTGTGTGAAATAGATGGGTTTGCTCTTTAAAAACACAACCCATTATAATGGGATGAGCTTGCAGTGAGAACAGATCTCCATATTTGATCTTTTTTTTCTATATGCAAAAAGGCTACCTTATATCTGTCTGTATTCTAAAGACCAATACTTAAGAGCCGCATGATAAAGTGTGGTTACAATATTATAACACGTTCAGAACAGTGAGAACTTATATAGGCTATAAAGATAAGATATTAAAAAAAATCTCAATTCCATAAAAGTCATGTTTTACAGAGTGCAAAGTTAAAAAAAACACTTTGGTAAAGCTAAAAAAACACTGCTACTGTGTTTTTATGAAATATTAATATCACAAACACTAAACAAAATTTAAAAAAAAAATGGCAAAAGCAAGAAACATAATTTGTAAAATAATGACAAGACTTAAAATACATATTATAGCATATTTTACAATAGCATACATACAAATAATACATTGTATACATATGTACAATATACCCATAATCCCAGCTCATATAGGTGTATTATTCATGTCCTAGTTTCACTATTGTAATGTAAATGTGCTGTGTAAACTCCTTGAGATTTGTTTAGCTATGCAAACTGCAGTATATCTGTATTGTTTATTTTGCCTTCTTTTCATGTAATTTAGTTCTGAACATTGACCAATTTGTAATACTCAGAATTTGAAATGCTGCTGACTTTTCAAGGCTAACTCTGATATATATCTGTTCTTAGTTGGCTTTAACTGATCACAACAGCAAATAAAGGCATTTTTACTAACTGTATGACAGTGGTTAGCCTGGTAGTCTGCTGACTAAAGCCCAGATTGGCTCCTCCAAATAAGCAAATTGGTGGGGGGAGACTTGGCTGATATATTATTCTATAGCAACACAATAGAAATATCTTGTAATTACAAGGTGTTTACTGTCCCTTTAAGTCTCCCCCCCACATATACAGTTCTTGTGCTTAAATGACACAAGCCATTTTGGCATTTTTCATTAGTATTGGTGTCACCATAATTATCTGCTATCTTGCTAAGTGCACCCATACATATATTAGACACAATTTTTTTAACAATCAGGCCTTTCTTGCGATAACATAATTTATTTAAGAATTTACCTGATAAATTAATTTCTTTCATATTGGCAAGAGTCCATGAGCTAGTGACGTATGGGATATACAATCCTACCAGGAGAGGCAAAGTTTCCCAAACCTCAAAATGCCTACAAATACACCCCCCACCACACCCACAATTCAGTTTAATGAATAGCCAAGAAGTGGGGTGATAAGAAAGGAGCGAAAGCATCAACAAGGAATTGGAATAATTGTGCTTTATACAAAAAATCATAACCACCATAAAAAGGGTGTGTCTCATGGACTCTTGCCAATATGAAAGAAATGAATTTATCAGGTAAATTCTTACATAAATTATGTTTTCTTTCATACAATTGGCAAGAGTTCATGAGCTAGTGACGTATGGGATAGCAAATACCCAATATGTGGAACTCCACGCAAGAGTCACTAGAGAGGGAGGGATAAAAATAAAGACAGCCAATTCCGCTGAAAAATTAATCCACAACCCAAATCAAAAGTTTTAATCTTTATAATGAAAAAAACTGAAATTATAAGCAGAAGAATCAAACTGAAAAAGCTGCCTCAAGTACTTTTCTACCAAAAACTGCTTCTGAAGAAGAGAAAACATCAAAATGGTAGCATTTAGTAAAAGTATGCAAAGAAGACCAAGTTGCTGCTTTGCAAATCTGAGCAACAGAAGCTTCATTCTTAAAAGCCCAGGAAGTGGAAACTGACCTAGTAGAATGAGCCGTAATCCTCTGAGGCGGGGATTTACCCGACTCCGAATAAGCATGATGAATCAAAAGCTTTAACCAAGATGCCAAAGAAATGGCAGAAGCCTTCTGACCTTTCCTAGAACCAGAGAAGATAACAAATAGACTAGAAGTCTTCCTGAAATCTTTAGTAGCTTCAACATAATATTTCAAAGCTCTTACCACATCCAAAGAATGTAAAGATCTCTCCAGAGAATTCTTAGGATTAGGACACAAAGAAGGGACAGCAATTTCTCTACTAATGTTGTTGGAGTTCACAACTTTAGGTAAAAATTTAAACGAAGTCCGCAAAACCGCCTTATCCTGATGAAAAATCAGAAAAGGAGACTCACAAGAAAGAGCAGATAATTCAGAAGAGATGGCGAAAAGGAACAATACTTTCCAAGAAAGTAATTTAATGTCCAGAGAATGCATAGGCTCAAACGGAGGAGCCTGTAAAGCCTTCAAAATCAAATTAAGACTCCAAGGAGGAGAGATTGATTTAATGACAGGCCTGATACGAACCAAAGCCTGAACAAAACAATGAATATCAGGAAGATTAGCAATTTTTTCTGTGGAAAAGAACAGAAAGAGCAGGAACTTGCAGACAAACCCTTATCTAAACCATCCTGAAGAAACTGTAAAATTCTAGGAATTCTAAAAGAATGCCAAGAGAATTTATGAGAAGAACACCATGAAATGTAAGTCTTCCAAACTCGATAATAAATCTTTCTAGACACAGATTTACGAGCCTGCAACATAGTATTAATCATTGAGTCAGAGAAACCTCTATGACTAAGCACTAAGCGTTCAATCTCCATACCTTCAAATTTAATGATTTGAGATCCTGATGGAAAAACGGGCCTTGAGATAGAAGGTCTGGCCTTAACGGAAGTGGCCAAGGTTGACAACTGGACATCCAAATAAGATCCGCATACCAAAACCTGTGTGCCCATGCTGGAGCCACCAGCAGTACAAACGAACGTTCCATTATGATTTTGGAAATCACTCTTGGAAGAAGAACTAGAGGCGGAAAAATAAAAGCAGGTTGATAATTCCAAGGAAGTGTCAACGCATCCACTGCTTCCGCCTGAGGATCCCTGGACCTGGACAGATACCTAGAAAGTTTCCTGTTTAGATGAGAAGCCATCAGATCTATTTCTAGAAGCTCCCACATCTGAACAATCTGAAAGAACACATCTGGGTGAAGAGACCACTCTCCCGGATGTAAAGTCTGACGACTGAGATAATCCGCTTCCCAATTGTCTATACCTTGGATATGGACCGCAGAAATTAGACAGGAGCTGGATTCCGCCCAAGCAAGTATCTGAGACACTTCTATCATAGCTTGAGGACTGTGAGTCCCACCCTGATGATTGACATACGCCACGGTTGTGACATTGTCTGTCTGAAAACAAATAAACGGTTCTCTCTTCAGTAGAGGCCAAAACTGAAGAGCTCTGAGAATCACACGGAGTTCCAAAATATTGATCGGTAATCTCGCCTCTTGAGATTTCCAAACCCCCCTGCGCTGTCAGAGATCCCCAGACAGCTCCCCAACCTGAAAGACTCGCATCTGTTGTGATCACAGTCCAGGTTGGACGAACAAAAGAGGCCCCTTGAACTAAACGATGGTGATCTAACCACCAAGTCAGAGATAGTCGAACATTAGGATTTAAGGATATTAATTGTAATATATAATCCCTGCACCATTGGTTCAGCATACAAAGCTGGAGGTCTCGTGAAAACGAGCAAAGGGGATCGCATCCAATGCTGCAGTCATGAGACCTAAAACCTCCATGCACATAGCTACTGAAGGGAATGATTGAAACTGAAGGTTCCGACAAGCTGCAACCAATTTCAGATGTCTCTTGTCTGTTAGAGACAAAGTCATAGATACTGAATCTATTTGGAATCCTAAAAATGTTACCCTTGTCTGAGGAATCAAAGAACTTTTTGGTAAATTGATCCTCCACAACACTAGTTGATTCGTGTGAGATTCTGCAGAATGTAAAGACTGAGCAAGTTCCAAGATATCATCCAAATAAGGAAACACTGCAATACCCCGCTCTCTGATTACAGAGAGTAGGGCACCGAGAACCTTTGAAAAGATCCTTGGAGCTGTTGCTAGGCCAAAAGGAAGAGCAACAAATTGGTAATGCTTGTCTAGAAAAGAGAATCTCAGGAACTGATAGTGATCTGGATTAATCGGAATATGAAGATATGCAACCTGTAAGTCTATTGTGGACATATAATGCCCTTGCTGAACAAAAGGCAGAATAGTCCTTATAGTCACCATCTTGAATGTTGGTATTCCTACATAACGATTCAAAATTTTTAGATCCAGAACTGGAATAAAATCCCAGACCCGTTCCTGAAAAGGAACTGGCACAATTACCCCAGACAACTCCAGGTCTGAAACACACTTCAGGAAAGCCTGAGCTTTCTCTGGGTTCACTGGAATGCGTGAGAGAAAGAAACTTCTCACAGGCGATCTTACTTTGAAACCTATTCTTTACCCCTGAGAGACAATGTTCTGAATCCAATGATTTTGGACTGAATTGATCCAAACATCCTTGAAAAATCTTAGTCTGCCCCCTACCCCTACCAGCTGGGCTGGAATGAGGGCCGCACCTTCATGCGGACTTGGGGGCTGATTTAGATCTTTTAAATGGCTTGGATTTATTCCAGACTGAAGAAGGCTTCCAATTGGAAACCGTTCCCTTAGGGGAAGGATCAGGTTTCTGTTCCTTATTTTGTCGAAAGGAACGAAAACGGTTAGCAGCCTTAAATTTACCCTTAGATTTTTTATCCTGAGCTCCCTTCCCCCCAGTGACAGTTGAAATAATCGAATCCAACTGAGAACCAAATAATTTATTACCTTGGAAAGAGAGAGATAGCAACTTTGATTTAGAAGTCATATCAGCATTCCAAGATTTAAGCCATAAAGCTCTTCTAGCTAAAATAGCTAAAGACATATATCTAACATCAGTTATAATGATATCAAAAATGGCATCACAAAGGAAAGTATTAGCATGTTGAATTAACCTAACAATGCTATACACATTATGATCTGGTACTTGTTGCGCTAAGGTTTCCAACCAAAAAGTTGAAGCAGCTGCAACATCAGCCAAAGAAATAGCAGACCTAAGAAGATGACCTGAACATAAATAAGCCTTCCTTAGATAAGATTCAAGTTTCCTATCTAAAGGATCTTTAAAAGAAGTACTATCTGCCGTAGGAATAGTAGTATGCTTTGCAAGAGTAGAAATGGCCCCATCAACCTTGGGGATCTTTTCCCAAAACTCCAATCTATCAGTCGGCAAAGGATACAATTTCTTAAACCTTGAAGAAGGAGTAAAAGAAGTACCCAGTCTATTCCATTCCCTAGAAATCACATCTGAAATAGCATCAGGAACTGGAAAAACTACATGAGGTTTAAAACCCGAATTTAAGCGTTTATTAGTTTTAATATCAAGAGGACTAGTCTCCTCCATATCTAATGCAATCAACACCTCTTTTAATAAGGAACGAATATACTCCATTTTAAACAAATATGAAGATTTGTCAGTGTCAATATCTGAGGCAGAATCTTCTGAACCAGATAGATCCTCATCAGAGATAGATAAATCAGAATGTTGTCAGTCATTTAAAAATTCATCAATTCTATGAGAAGTTTTAAAAGACCTTTTACGTTTATTAGAAGGCGGTATGACAGACAAAGCCTTCTGAATGGAATTAGAAACAAATTCTCTCACATTAACAGGAATATCCTGTGCATTAGATGTTGAAGGACCAGCAACAGGTAATGGACTACTACTAATGGAAATATTGTCTGCATATAAAAGTTTGTCATGACAACTATCACAAACTATAGCCGGAGGAACAGTTACCACAAGTTTACAACAAATGCACTTAGCTTTGGTAGAACCGACATCAGGCAACAGGATTCCAGTAGTAGATTCTGAGACAGGGTCAGTTTGAGACATCTTGCAATATGTAAGAGAAAAAATAACATATAAAGCAAAATTATCAATTTCCTTATATGACAGTTTCAGGAATGGGAAAGAAATGCAAAACAAAATAAGCCTCTGGAAACCAGAAGCAAAAAGAAATGAAGTCTTAAATAATGTCAAAAAGTTTGGCGCCAAGTATGACGCCCAACTGACAAAATATTTTTTGGCGCCAAGAACGTCTGCAACAAACACGAGCGTCATAGATGACGCAACTACGTGAAAAAACTCAGCGCCAGCTAAGACGCCGGAAATGATGAAATTACGTCAACAAACGTAATTCTCGCGCCAAAAAAGTCTCGTGCGAAGAATGACGCAATAAATTATAGCATTTTGCGCTCCCGCGAGCCTAACAGCCCACAATTTTGAAAAGAGAGTCCATTTGAAAACTTCAGGTAAGAATTTTTTTTTTCCCAAATATGAAACTGACAGTCTGCAAAAAGGAAATATACTGATAAACCTGAATCATGGCAAATACAAGTACAAACATATATTTAGAACTTTAAATATAAAGTGCCAAACCATAGCTGAGAGTGTCTTAAATAAAGGAAACATACTTACCAAAAGACACTCATCTACATAAAGTAGATAGCCAAACCAGTACTGAAACGAGAATCAGCAGAGGTAATGGTATATAAGAGTTTGTCGTCGATCTGAAAAGGGAGGTAGGAGATGAATCTCTACGACTGAGAACCTATGAAATAGATCCCTGTTAGGATGAGCATTGTATTCAATAGGTAATACTCCCTTCACATTCCTCTGTCATTCACTGCACTCTGAGAGGAACCGGGCTTCAAAAAAGCTGAGAAGCGCATATCAACGTAGAAATCTAGCACAAACTTACTTCACCACCTCCATAGGAGGCAAAGTTTGTAAAACTGAATTGTGGGTGTGGTGGGGGGTGTATTTGTAGGCATTTTGAGGTTTGGGAAACTTTGCCCCTCCTGGTAGGATTGTATATCCCATACGTCACTAGCTCATGGACTTTTGCCAATTACATGAAAAAATCATGTATGAGTACATAAAATAACTATAAATAGGAATGGGATTCTGAAAATGAATGAAAATTGAAAAAGAAAAAAAAACATTTTTTTAACTTGTTTTATAACAATTTATACACACTACTAGTGTAGCTAAAGAAAAATACCTCAATTCAATTCATTATGTTCTGATTTTAGAAATATCTTATATTTCTAGGTTTCCAAGTAATGTATAGCAAATACTACAATGATTATTGGTTTAGCACTAAAATAGGCTGTATGCATAGTAGTGGTCACCTAATCAAAAACTGCTACACAAAAGTATATATTTGAAGAAATTAGACACCCCCAGTTATTAACCTAGAGGCATTTTGACATTTTAATTTAATCCTTTTATCATAAAGGGTAGAAAATAAAAAAACACAAAAAAACAAACACACTTAAAGGGCCATAATACCCAAATGTTGAAACACTTGAAAGTGATGCAGTATAGCTGTAAAAAGCTGACTAGAAAATATCACCTGAACATCTCTATGTAAAAAAGAAAGATATTTTACCTCAAAAGTTCCTCAGTAGCCACATCCCATTGTAAAGGATTTCTAAGCAGCATATTAGTATGTCTGTCCTGGGACAGCTGAAGGGATGAGCCTTGTGCACTTTCATCTTATTTCACTATTCAGTTTAGGGAAGTTTACTATGAAATCTCATGAGAGTTAAGTGAAATCTCATGAGATCACAGTAAAAGAGTTCATGACCTCAGCACTGCTGATGCTGATTGGCTGCTGTTCATTTCTTCATTTTTTTTTTTTTTTTTTACGAGCAGCTGAGTATAACTTTTTACGCAGAACTTACTCTGCTGAGCTGAGGAGATTGTGAGGTAAAATATCTTCCTTTATTACATAGAGATGCTCAGGTGATATTTTCCTGTCAGCATTTTACAGTTATACTGCATCAGTTTCAAGTGATTTAGCATATGAGTATTATGTCCCTTTAAATATTTATATAAAAGAAAACATTTTGCGTGGCATGGTTGCTGACAGGGAAAGAAGGGGAGGTGTCAAGACATTATTTACAATCAATAGCATCAACTGTCACATGACCATGAAGGAACTTTATTGGGCATTACTGGACTGCCTCACTACTGATCTATTTATGGATTGAATTGACTTTAAATGTTAAAACTGATTTCAAAAACCTGTGTGTGGATCAGTATGCACATATGTTCTAATGGATTGTAGTAGACACCCTAATTAGATAATAACCTTAACTGCCATGTTCCAAGACTAGAATTACCTGGAAAATGTTGATTGGTTGAAAATAGTCTCATGACTATTTTCATTTAATTGGTTAAAAAAAAGTCCCTTGGCTATATTCTTTCAGTTGTGAAAATTTGATGATTTAGTAGTGACACTAAATTTATCATTCAGTGCTTAAATCATGATTGAATTCCCATTATTTGGTGAAATAGCCTTTGTTTACTGGGTGAGGTGTTTTGAAGAAGGTATGAAATTCATCAACACATGGAGTAAAACAGTATAAATATATATAAATATATTCTAGTAAAATGAGCAGTTGTAGTTTAACTACACCAGAGATGTCTGAAAGCTTTTCTAAATCTAAATTATTTAATGGATTGTTGTTTTCAAGTCTAAAAATTATTTGTACATTTTAGACTTTTAAAATGACGTTGGAGGCCTTTTATATTTATGAATAGCTTTAATACAATTATCCACTCAAGGCTAAACAGGCATTACATGCATTTGGAATCATTAATATAAAGAAAAGTAAACAGTATTTTTAAAAATGTTTTGCGCTCAGGTGAATATTACACAATAATTAGTTTTTACTTTCCAGTGATAACCTACATAAATGAAATATAATGTTAATATTTTCTCTGTTGTTTGTGACTGACAGTTGGGGAAATCAATTAAAATAAAAACACTTTTGGTTTCACCTGGAAATTTTGTTGTGTTACAGAACAATCATTTTATAGAATAAACAGATAAAGTACAAACTGAAAGGAGGCGTTGACTATTCTCAAAATCCCCTATTTAAAGGTTCACTAATGTCAAAATTAATCTTTCATGATTCAGATAGAGCATGCAGTATTAAGAAACTTTCCAATGTACTTCCATTAACTGCACACTTTCTGAGGCACCAGCACCTACTGAACATGTGCAAGAGTATATTTGTATATGAGTCTGTGGCTATGGCTATGGCTATATCATGATAAAGGGGCCGCAAAATTTAAAGACAATTTTGAAATTTCTAAAAATCTAATGCTCATTTTAAATTTAGAGTAATTGTCATTGCATTGTATTTTTATTATGTACATGTTAATTATGCACCTCTATTATATTTAATTGTCCTTTAAAGGACCATTAACAGCATGTTCTAAGGGTTTGCTACAATCAAGATGATGTTTAGGCATTTACATTAGTGATAAGGATAAATGGGTTGTCATTACAGATTATTTTATAAAAAGCCAACTGAAAATCTGGATCCTATTTTTCCATACCTGCCACATGCAGTGTATTATGGTACTGAGCTCTGGAAATATTTGGAAAGTAATATCCTATATGTGCACAAAATATTTAGCAAAAAATGAGAGGAAGTCCGAGGGCTAAATATAAAACTTAGCTTTCATTACAGATTCAGTAAAATCAGAGCATGCACAGTAAAAACGAGAGTGTGAATTATGAAAAGCCTACGCTTTTCGGCTACTGCCATAGTCATGGCTCAATGTTATTCTGAAACAACCCACTATTTAAGAACAATAAAAACAGCCCATTGGATAATATGTCACATAACACACTGCTCTCTTAAAGGGACAAAGTATAGAAAATATTTAAATTTTTAAATTGCCGTTACCTGGACAACCAGTTTGCCAATTTATGACTTCTAATAAACCAATTGAAACAAGCTATGTGAGCAGTGTGATAGAATCCACCATGCTGGGGTTTTTTGTAATGGGAGTTTTCAGATATTCAGATCACTTTTTTTTCCAATGTGTTGTTACCAAGTGACACACAACCATCACAGTGATGTTATTAATATGTCAGCATTCAAAATGCTGAGGATAAAATGTTGAGATGTCTACATAGTACCACTTATGAGTTGCTTCAGATGATGACATTTAAATCCCAACAAAAGCTTAGGGCCCAATGATCTAAAGTTATCTGCTCTGGCGAGGATTATCTAAGCAGTCTCGTCAGTATTGCATGGTCCGTAAGAGAATTTCAGAAGGGCAAATTTCACCTTAGCGCTGTTTATCTACCTATTCAAAGTTCTGGGTGTAAAGGAGAGACTTTTACATTACAATATAATGTTTAAAAAAAAGCCCCTAAACATATTGTGTGATTCTCTCTATGGCAGTGAGCTTTTGATCTTGAGGCCCTTAGTGAAAAACAAGTATCTGGCAATATAGTAGTAATTGCATTAACTGTAAAGGCTTGGTATTCTTTGATGAAAAGCATGTCTTTATAGCCTCAAGAGCAGCAATGCATTACTGGGAACTAGCAGGTGATTGGTTGAAACACATATATGCCTCTAGACACTAGCTCAGCATATGTGTTCAGTAAGGTGCTAGCAGTGTGATGCAGAAGTGCAAAAATAAAATGCTATAACACATTAGATAATTTACTTTTTGCACTTTTATGTGTAGTAAGAAAACTTTGCAATATCCTATAAATAATTATTATGCTCATTTGTTTTGTTATCAAACATTGGAAAAAATGTTTTTCTCAATGTACATAAAGAGAGCCTGGAATGCAGCCTATAGGATCCAGAACCTTGACCTTGCTAAATTCTATACATTAATTGCCTATTTTACTTGAGTCTCCAGGCAACAAGACTAGCAACAGTCATAATGTTAATATACAGTGCTTTGTTTTACAGTCTGTTAGGGGAAATATATGTGGCAGGGTTCGCCTTTAGAAGTCAGCAGGGTACATTTAAAGCTCTGAGAATTACTTGAAAAGAAGGTAAAATATTGAAAGAATATTGCAACGTTTTTATTACTCAAAACTAAACATTTTATATTGTAATACCCAGATCCCTTTACTGTCCCTTTATACAGATGTTATACAGATTTCTAAACTGTAGTGCTGCATTTATATAGGGGAGACATGCTTATGCTACATTTCAATATATAGTTTTCATATTTACTTCATGAATTGGAAAGGAATTTGTGATTATGAATCAAAATGTTCTTATTGCGGTTCATCTCTGTATCACATCTATACCTCTCATTTGATCTGTTTTCTTTAACCAATCATGTACAGATTTCATTTTAATGTCTCAGAAGCTTGATGTTCATGCACCAAGGGTCCAGTGGGTGCTAGTGATGTGCTTCTTAATCTTCTTTGGCACCTTGGCAGTAGAATTCAGGCATTGCCGATTTGAAATCATTTGCATTGAGAACCAGGAACACCAGGAAATCTTCAACAGCTTCTCTGAGAACCTGTCTGATATGTCCGAATACCAAACAGACCAGGTTTAAACCTCTTCTTGTGTGTGATGACTGATACACAACCATCACGTTGGAACTTCTGTCCATTAGACATAGGAGATATAGCAATTACTTTTATAACTTGAATTTTACGTGAAAAATGGAAATGACTAAGGAGAACCATTCAAATTCTCAAACTGCTCGGTTAATTGTGCCACTGACTTTTGTTTTTTATTATGACTGCAGTTGGGAGTTGGATCAGACTCAATTTCACTTCATATTACTTTCAAGAATTTAACTGAGTCATCCGTTTATTACATAATCTGTTTTGAGTTTGTGATCTGTCACCGATATTTTAAAATATGGAATTTTGTTTTACGAGAACAGATTTACCAAGGCATTGAAATACTATGAACTTACATTAAAGACTTCTGATTATAGAGGACACAAGTCTGAGAAACTTCTACATATTATTTTTTTCTTCTTTTTTGTTTTTACAGAGAATAACTATAAAATATATTGATGCCATAATGTGGGGTATCCATGCTGCACATGTGAATGAAAATCTTTCGCTAATCTATTTTGATGTCTCAACAACCAAAATCACAAAGGCTGCTGAACTTCAAAAGATGAAAGAACGTTTGATTTATCCATTCAATTTATTTTTAAAAATGTGAAACTAGAAAACTTTATTTTGGTGGTCCAGTCTTGTCAAACAAAAAGTAGGAAATATTGTAAGTTTGCTATGTTTTTGCTAAAACCATTGATGCTATTGAAACAAATTCATTTTGAAATCATTACTTAGTCAAATCCGAAGATTTTATAGAATGGTGGAGGATCACTGAATGCTTTAAAGGCAATATACTTCCCTACCACTGACTTTCTAATCATAACTGATATCCCTTGTTGCGTACCACTATATTAGCCAGACTTAGGGCTCTATTCACAAAAAGAATTGAAGGTGTTTTGAAATCTTTCATTAACTATACATCATAAAGGTCCAAACCCAGTGAGTATCTCCTGCAATAAGAGCTGAGTTAGCACTACGCAATGCATAGTTAAAGGAACAGTATACACCAATTTCCATGTAACTGCATGTAATAGACATTAATATAAAGAAGAATATGCACAGATACTGATCTAAAAATCCAGTATAAAACCTTTTAAAAACGTAAAAGCTCACAGTTTAGCTCTGTTGATGAGGTTGGGACACTCACAGAAAGGGTCTGAGAAAGCAGAAAGGGCAGATAATTCCTCCTCCCCTGCATATGAAAAGACCCATTACAATACAACCAGGAGTCTGTAGATCTCAGTATACATCTAAAACATTGGGGTTTGCTTAGAAGTCTGAAAATCAGCACAATGTTATTTAAAAATAAGCAAAACTATACATTGTTACAAAAACACCCCAAAATGGGCTATTTAAACAGATCATCTACAAAACATGTATGCAAAGAAAAATCTAGTGTACAATGTAATTGTAATGCTTCATGCAAGTCTCCGATTTTAGGTGAATTGTACACAGCATTAACTATGCAATGTGCAAGGTTAACTTAGCTCTTCTTGTCGGAGAGACTCACTAGAATTGGCCCTTCATAATGCATAATTAATGGCAGGAATTGAAATATTTCAATTCACCTGCTATTCACCTCTTAATGAATATACCCCCAAGTTTTCTAGGGCATCTTGTATATTACTTATGTTTACAAAGCAATGTTTTTAAACCAGAAGATATCAAGAAACCCAGAACTTGAATAAAAAAATGTCAACTGCCATATAGATATTTTAAGCAGTGCAACAAAGCTTTAAAATGTTTTTTGTTTTTTCTAATATTTTTTTTTTATTAAGTAAATCATTGGGATTCAGGAGACAAGTTTTTTTTGCAAATGTCCTGGTATTATGGAACACAGAGTCATTTGAGAAATATTACAAATATATTTTAACTTTATGAAGCAGACCACACACATCAGCCAGTACTGGAGTCTCATTTTTTTATCAATTTGTCCAAGTAAAAATATATTTTTTTGGGTATGTTTATAAATCATATCATTATAATCATAGCGTAGGAAAAAATTAATATAGTATGTTTTTAAGCTGATATTTAGAATAGTTGCGTAGCAGTAATAAATATTACTGCTGCTATGTCTTTTCATATATTTTCTTCTGGTTACTTTTTAGTTCTTGATTTTCTTTATGTTTAAAGCATAAAATTATCTTTGATGAAAACTGTGAAATGAAAGATATTGCAGTTCTGCATAAAAAATGTGAACAGAAATGAAGACCAAAATGCCAAAAATATTAAAACAAACAAAAAAAATAATAAACTGGACGCTATAAATCCGACTGCACTATTAAAAGCAATTACATTTCCCTGTATAGTCACAGAATTTTCCGTCACTGGAACTCAAAGAATGTGAATAATTGTTATAAATACTATTGGAATCTGCAAATCCAAACAAGAGTACAGAATAATTCTGGGCCAATACTATTGAATCTGTAAATCCAAACAAAAGTAGAAAAATTCTGGGCCAAAATAATATATCACATCATTTACTGAAATATTCAAACTCAGGCAAAAATAATAGAATATTTCTGCTCTGGTTACTTGCCCCAAAATGTTTTGATCTTGTTATGATAGTTTTCAATATTGAATCACTTGTTACCAGTGCTTCTGAAGTTGCAAAAATTAACAGCAAGAAATGTATTAACACAATTAGGTAAATACAAAAGTGGGGATCCCCAGTGTGCAAAATTCACTGAAAAACACCTATACTTACAACAGAGTCACATGACTTGTATTATCATGTGACATTATGTGCTTATCATATTATAGAAGTACTACAGTAGATATTACAATTGTGTATGGGTTATGCTTAGTGCATGTTTGATACATATGCATGCACATTTGCACATGGATATACCATATATAGAATGTACTGTATGCCAGACTGAACTCAAAAGCAACTCCAAGCTGTGATATTTTATTCAAATGCTCTTTTCAAATTGTATTCATTGCTGGTCAAAGCAGCCAGGTGCCCTTTTAACAATGTTTTAAACTGAATGCATTTGATATTATTTGAATTGCAATTCATTCTATAGTGTTATATAGTAGGATGCCCAACAGCTATAGGATTGCAACCATGCCAGAATTTAAATGGAGCCAAAACGTTCTCATTTTAAACAAGTCATTAGATTACAATAAATGTTGTTAAAGTTGGAGAAAAGCCATTTCCTCAACACCCACCACGATCTGTGTTTCTTAATAGTAAAAAAAAAAATAGTTGCAACTGTTTTATTGCTTCATTTGTAAACACAAGGGATAGTAATTAAACAAATCTACACATTTGCTCGTTTGCCAAAAGATCCTCTCAGAAAATTCATGGAGAGTGTAGGAATAAGGCTATCGGTAAACTATTATTGACTTGTAAAACTAATGTTCTTTAAAGAGACATTAGCGATTTTTATTCTTTGCAGACTCTAAAAGATGACATTATTTAAAGAAACATGTAACACATTTTTTTCTTTAGCGATTCTGATAGAGCATAGAATTTGAAACGACTTTTTAATTTACTTCTATTATCAAATGTTCTTCATTCTCTTGGTATCTTTTGTTGTAAAGCATAGAGCACTATATGGCAGCAGCAGTCTTGCAAGGGTGTTATCCACTTGCAAGAGCACTAAAGGGCAGCACTCTTTTCTGCCATGTAGTGCTTCAGACACCCACCTAGGTATCTCTTCAATAAAGAAAACAAATTTGATAATAGAAGTAAATTGGACACTTTTTTTAAAAAAAATGTAAGCTCTGTCTGAATCACAAAAGATAAAATTTGGTTTTCATATCCCTTTAATGCATTGTTTGTTTCTGAAAAAAACATGCTTCTATACTGATTTTTTTTTTTTAATTAATGCTTGTGAGGTAGGTTACTGACCATCAATAAAAACACAGGAGTCCTTATAAGCCAGTGAGCAATCAGTCTTTAGGGCCCAGCTGTTCATACATACACTTCCTGATAACTTTAAATGGACATTAAACATTAAATAAATGCTAGATAGAATGACGCATTCAACGAAAAGATTAGTCTGAGAATAACATGAAAATATAGTTTTTAACCTTTCATTAGTTGTTTAAATATTGACAAATTAAATTTAAAATTTTAGTGTCTATAAAACAATGGGAGCTGCCATGTTGTAACTTAGGTTACCTTCTCTGCTGTGGCCAATTAGGGACAGTTATAAATAGGTCACTAGAGTGTGCAGCCAATGGCTGTGTGGAATATAACAGAGTTCTGCACTTCCATTTCTAACAGAACCTGAAAAGCTCACAATTTCAGAATGGAATTACAGAAAAGGAAGACAAAATAAAGTATATTGCAAACTTTTTCATATATATTCGATTTATCATTTTATATTACCATTTAATGACCCTTTAAAATAAGCATAAACATAGCAATTTGTAATGTAAAGTTTAACATCTCTTTAAAGTGGCTAACTTCTATGGGGCTAATTGGTGCGATTATTAGTAACAGATGTTTAAAAGGAGTCTAAGAACAAAACCTTTATGCAAAGAGAGTTCTTTCATATGCTGGTAGAAAATCTGTCTGATGGTTTATTATATAGGGACTCTGAATCATTTAAAGGGGCATTAGAGGGACTTTATACTGAAAGAGCAGCCGTTACACATGTGAAAATTATTGTTAAAGGGATATGAAACCCAAATGTTTTCTTTTGTGATTCAGACAGAGCATACTATTTTAAAAAAGGTTTCCAATTTACTTCTATTATCAAATTTCATTTGTTCCCATGATATTCTGTATTGAAGAGATACCTAAGTAGGCATCTGGAGCACTACATGACAGGAAATAGGGCTGCCATCTAGTGCTCTTGCAAATGGATAACATTCTTGCAAAACTGCTGCCATATAGTGCTACAGAAATGGGCCGGCTCCTAAGCATAAGTCCCTGCTTTTTAACAAAATATACCAAGAAAATATATGAAGAAAAATTGATAATAGTAGTAAATAAGAAAACTATTTAAAATTGTGTGCTCTATCTGAATCCTTATAGCAGACATCCTGTCTGCTGGCTGAGCATCATGGGAAATGTAGTTCCAAAACCTCTGGAGGGCCAAGTTTGAGGATGTCTGCCTTAAAGGGACACTGAACCCAAATTTGTTTCTTTTTTGATTCTGATAGAGCATGCAATTTTAAGCAACTTTCTAATTAACTCCTTTTATCAAATTTTCTTTATTCTCTTGGTATGTTTATTTGAAATGCAAGAATGTAAGTTTAGATGCCGGCCCATTTTGGTAAACAACCTGGGTTGTCTTTGCTGATTGGACAGCACCAATAAAAAAGTGCTGTCCATGGTTCTGAATCAAAATTTGCTGGCTCCTTAGCTTAGATGCCTTCTTTTTCAAATAAAGATAGCAAGAGAACGAAGAAAAATTGATAATAGAAGTAAATTAGAAAGTTGCTTATAATTACATGCTCTATTTGAATCATGAAAGAAAAAATTTGGGTTCAGTGTCCCTTTAAAGAAAAAAATTGTGTTTCCTATCCCTTTAAGTAAAAGCTGCTTAAATTTAAGTGGAAACTAATAGTGCAGTATTGGTTTTTGTACTCCCTACTAAGGACAACTGCCTCTGCTGTATTGGTGGAGAGACAGACACGCCTCTTCAAGTGCGCCAAGAAAACTCTAGCTTATTTAGGACAGGAGCATGAAAATACTTAACCCACATCGACTTATGTAGAGAATTTAAATCCTGGCAAATTTGCATCCTTTAATAATTGTTGTTAGACAGTAATATTATTAAATAATAATTACTGGAAAACAAACAATTAAATACTAATGTAACTTATAGTGCAATTAATTTACTAAGAATTCCTTTTCAATGAATGGTAAGTTTAATAAGAAAAATAGTGTTGGTATTATGGATGGGCGAATGTGTTTATATTCTAATTCGAATGTTAGAACGAACGTTATTGTAGAAATTCGATTTATATAATATAATGTTGATAAGAACGAATATTCTTAAAAATTCTATTATCGAATTTTATTTACAGTATTGAACTAGAAATACTTTTTCGAATTTGAATGTGACATTCGAATTAGAATGTAGCATTTGAATTCGAATATTACATTTATTAAACACAGTTGTGGACTAGAAATACTATTTCAAATTTGAATCTTACATTCTAATTTCACATTTAAATTTGAATATTACATTTCGAAATTGAACGAATACATAGCTAAACATTCTATTATTCGAGCAAATATTTTTGAATTTTACTGAAAAAAAAAAATTGAAAAAGGAAAATTCGAAAATAGAATGTTTGAATGTTAATAAACATTCAAAATTCGATTCAAACGAACAAATGTATTAAAATTTCTTTTAAATTTCGAAATTTTAGAAACATTCGCCTATCCCTAGTTGTAATGTATTATCCTCAAATAGCTTTTATATAGTGTGCACATTGGGCCAAACTTTTTTACTTCATATAGTAACGCAAAAGAATATACAACTAAGCACAAATTTATACCAAATATAAAATATGTTTGAAATGCCCTTATATACAGTATATATATATATATATAGTATCTGTATATATTAACACACTGTAATATAAAGATACATTATGTTGAGTCTATGAATTAAATTGTAGTTAAGATATGTGTTTATTAAATGTCAGTAAACTAATTGCTTAGCTGTATTCACTATTCCCTCTAGATGTGCTGCTTATTTTGCTATTTCACAATGGTTCAATAATACAGAAGAAATATACAAAGAATATCTTGCTAATGTGTTGTACCCCAAACCTCAACAAGCCAACATTGCCTGTATATATACACAATGATTTCCAGGAGATTACTATTCTATCGTCTAATGAAATGTGAACATTAAAGGGATATAAAGCCCACATTTTTTTCTTTCATGATTTAGATAGATTCTATCGTCCAATGAAATGTGAACATTAAAGGGATATAAAGCCCACATTTTTTTCTTTCATGATTTAGATAGAGCATGCAGTTTTAAGCAACTTTCTATTTTTTCTCATTTTATCAATTTTTTATTTGTTCTCTTGGTATCTTTTTGAAAAAGCATGAATGTAAGCTTAGGATCCGGCCCATTTTTGGTTCAGCACCCTGGGTAGTGCTTGCTGATTGGTGGCTACATTTAGCTACCAATCAGCAAGCACTACCCAGGTGCTAAACCAAAAATGGCTAATAAGCTTATATTGATGCTTGACAAATAAAGATACCAAGAGAACGAAGAAAAAATGTAAATTAGAAAGTTGCTTAAAATTGCCTGCTCTATCTGAATCATGAAAGAAAGAAAAAAATGGGTTTCATATCCCTTTAATATAGCTTTTTGTATTATTGCAGGTGCATAGACTGGGTAGTTTATAAACCTTATACACAGTAGTGAAAAAAATATTGCTATAGTTTGCTAGGAAGGGGAGAAAAGTCACTAGTCCTGCGGGAAACTTACTACTTCACTCAATGTTAAGGGAGCATAAAACTATTTTTTCTTCTTTCATGATTCAGATAAATTATAACATTTTAAACAACTTAACAATTTACTTCTACTATCAAGTATGCCTCATTCTCTTGGTATCCTTTGTTGAAGGGGCAGAAATGCACTACTGAGAGCTAGCTGAACAAATCAAGTGAGCCAATAACTAAAGGCATATATTGCGCAGCTACCAATCAGCATCTAGCGCCCAGCAATGCATTATTGCTCTTAAACCTACCTAGGTATTCTTTTCAACAAAGGATACAAAGAAAATAAAACAAATTAAATAATAGACCTAACTAAAAAGTTTAAAATTGAAAGCTCTGTTTAAATCATGATAGTTTAATTTTTACTTTAGTGATCCTTTAAATATAGGAACAAAGACATTACAATTTGTTACTCGTACTGAGCTAGTGGAAATTTCCAACATAGACCGTTGCAATAATTCACCTACACTATATATAGACTACTGATAAGGACAGAGGAAGTCATAGAACAGTGGCACGTATCAAACAAATCCCAAACCATCCAATACAAATAGCATTTGACTCCCTTTAAGAGATGTCTATGTATATTTGCCAGTTTTATTGCTTTGTGGTTTTTACTTTTTCTATAATAAAGAATTTTGTTTTTAACAAGTTACATTTTCTTAATAGCAACTGGAGATTTTTGGAAATTCTGACTTCTGTTAATCACATAATCCTTCTCACATTGAAAAAAAAGACTATACCTAACACTGTGCTAACACAAAGTTCTCTCTTGAATAAGATGCATTAATAGAGGAATGATCAAGGGGTAAAGAATATGTTTAACCAGGGGCGGCCGCGGAACCATCATTGGTGCAGTGGCACTAGGGCCCAATTGCTCGGGGGCCCATATTAGCCATAAGTGTGTACAGAATGTGTATCATTCTAATGCTAGAGAGACTTTTATTTGTGCAAATCATTATACAGAGCAACATTACCATTATTACTATTGCTTGCTACTGAGTTACCTTTGGGGGGCCAAAAACATTTTTGCACCATGGCCCTCTGTTGAGTAGGTCCACTACTGTGTTTAACCCTATGATTCACATGCTAAAATAAGACTTAAGAGGTCTTGAATGTACTTTGATCTGGATGTCTTAATACAGATCAGTTGTTAGATTACCTAGAAGTCGTCATCAAAACATCAGAATTTATAGGCACAAACTGGCATTGCCAGCAATGAATGTCTCTGCAGTAACACTATGGTTGTCAGGGTGCTACCGGCATCTGTACTTTACTATTGTTTATCACTGGAGCCACCAATAGAAAAAACAGCCAAGTATGAGTCAAGCAGCAATGTTTTTAGTCTTATTCCTGTCTGCTTCTTGTTTCAACTCACAAGACATCATGTACGCCAAGTTAGCAAGAAGGGAGCTGACCTCAACTCTGTGGGTTGAACATGGATACATCATTTTATGCATGGGATGATTTCATTTAACCAAAATATTAGTAGCCACTTTCATGCATTCAAGAAATAAAAAAAAACCTTGGATAGTTTTACATTAAAGACTTCTGTAGCTACAAGAACTATTAAAGGGATTGTAAAGTCAAAATTAAAGGGACACTGTACCCAAAAATTTTCTTTCGTGATTCAGATTGAGCATGAAATTTTAAGCAACTTTCTAATGTACTCCTATTATCAAATTTTCTTCATTCTCTTGGTTTCTTTATTTGAAATGCAAGAATGTAAGTTTAGATGCCGGACCATTTTTGGTGAACAACCTGGGTTGTCCTTGCTGATTGGTGGATAAATTCATCCACCAATAAAAAAGTGCTGTCCAGAGTACTGAAACCAAAAAAAAGCTTAGATGCCTTCTTTTTCAAATAATGATAGCAAGAGAACGAAGAAAAATTGATAATAGGAGTAAATTAAAAAGTTGCTTAAAATTGCATGCTCTTTCTGAATTACAAAAGAAAATTTTTGGGTACAGTGTCCCTTTAAATTTGCATGATTCAGATGAAGCAATTTTAAACCGCTTTTAAATTCACTTCTATTTTAAATTTACTTTGTTCTTTTAATTCCTTTGATGAAAAAGAATGTGCCTGCTGCACTGATTTTTCAAAGGATACCAAGAGAATGAAGCAAATCAATAGAAGTATATTAGAAAGTTGTTTAAAAGTGTATTCTCTATCTGAATTATGAAAGTAAATATTTTGGGTTTCATGTCCCTTTAATTACTTCCCTTGTCCCTGATTGATCTTTTTTTCTAAAAACTGTAGTAAATATAACCTGGTGTATTTTCCTTTGCATCCTTAGATCCTAATCAAAAATGTAATACAAATATATATCTATTTATCCCTTGTAATTTAAAAAACATATATTACTCAAATGTGTAAGAGAAACATTTACAATCATTATTTTTTAAACTACAAAATATCTTGGCCCATTACATATCTGTTTGGCTGTCACCTCCTCCCTTTATGTTCAATGGAGCAAAGGTAAATTATTGTTTTGTCTGTAAAACGTGCCTTTGAACAAGTAAGGATATGTGTCATCCAGAGTAAATGATTTACCCTAGTAGCATTTATTGGGTTAATGCAACCACAGGTAATACAAACATAACCACATTTTTTTACTTTTTATCAGCTATATGACAACGATGTAGCTGATTTTAAATTGACTTTAAACCCAAAAAATTTAAAATTTACTTCAATAATCTAATTTGTTTTTTTCTCTTGGTATCCTTTTTTGAAAACCTAGGTAGGCTCAGGAGCACCAGTGCACTTCTGGGAGCTAGCTGCTGGTGGCTGCACATATATGTCTCTTATACATGGCTCACCTAATATTTTCAGGTCCCAGTAGTGCAATACTGCCCATTCAACAAAGAATACCAATAACATTAAAGGGACACTCAAGTCAAAATTAAACTTTCAGATAGCGCATGCAATGTTCATCTTAATATGGGAAGAGTCTACAGCTGCATTCCTTACTTGTGGGAAATACTGAACCTGGCCACTAGGAGGAGGCAAAGACATCCCAGCCAAAGGCTTAAATACCTCCCCCACTTCCTCATAACCCCAGTCATTCTTTGCCTTTTGTCACAGGAGGTTGGCAGAGAAGTGTTAGAAGATTTTGGAGTAGTCTCTTATGGAGGGTAGTACTCTTCGGGATGGGACTGGAGTTTTAAGTAGTCCTGTCAGCCTCTCAGTGAGAGCATGGATGAAAGTTAGAGTCTGGAGATGCAGGGAGAGTGTTTCTGCGAAACCATCCCGACTCATATTAACAGCTCCATAGGCAATCAGCATTGAGTTTCTCTGCCTGCTTTCTTCACTCAAGTCCATGTCAGAAGCGATGCTACTATCTGTCACACTTGAAGGGCCTTGTTCCTGTTCCACGGCGTAGATTCTGGTAAGATTGTTTCATATTTTATACATGTATGATAACACAAGAAGACAGGGTCACAGTGTGACTCCTTTTATCTGTATAGAATCAAGGGTTAATATCTCCTTAAGGGGATTATTAAACAGGGGGGAATAATCTGATATGTTTATTTGATTTTATGCTGCTTTTATGTGTGAGATATTATGGGCTGTTATGGACTATACAGGTTTCACTTTCACTTTGAGAGCCATGCAGCTTACAAGCTTGGCGCGCTTTCTCATAGCAGGGCAGCTGTATTGTGCACCATGTGATTCATTCCCTTTTTCCTGACCGGGTGTCTATCAGAGAGGAGCCATAATTCTCTGTACTGTCTGGGTCATAGGAGGTGGTGAGTGCCCCTGCTATTGGGGTATAAGGGTGCCGTTTTTTTAAAATAAAATAAGAGGTTTTATTTCTCTAGTTCTCCGGTTATTGCACTAGCAATGGAGGATTCTGTTACTTTAGAGGGAACTCCCTTTATTCCCAATGAATAATTCCTGTTTATATGGTGAGGAGGCCTTCTTTCCGCCCTCTCAATTATGTTCCATATGCATTGATAATGTGATAATATCAAACATGTTTGATACTACAGAGCCGTCCACCTCTGAGGAGTTGTCGTCCAGTGAGGTGTGTACCCTACATTCTTATATCTCTACATGCAGTTTTCCTGTAGCATTGCTGATCCTCCATCTGGAGGGGGCTTTTTTCCACCAGATGTTACTGCGGAGTTGAGATGGCGGTGTCTGCGGCCTTTAATGCTTTACTGCGCCCTGCTAAGCGCAAGTGAAAGGTTACATATTGCACTCCTTCCCAGAGTACATTAGATAATTTATTGGAATTAACTGAGGGTTATCCGAGGATGAAATTCTTTCTGAGACTTCAGAGTATGAACGTTCTGGGTCGGAATCTGCTGCCTCTAAATTTCCGGCTGCGGAGGAACCAGACTTTAGTTTAGGAATTTGCGCTTTCTTCTAAAGGAAGTTTTTGGCAAATTCAGAGGTTCCAGAGGCCAAATTGCCTGATGAACCTTTAATTCCTAAATTGGATAGAGTTTGAGGACAGGGTGTTACCATATCCTTCCCTACTCCTGTTAGATGGCGAACATTATTAAGAATGAATGGGACAGGATTGGATTCCTTTTCCCCTTTTTCTTCCTTTAACAAATTGTCTCCGGTCCTGGACTCTCAATGGAGTTGTGAGGTTCCGTCCCTAAATGGGATGGCGTTATCTTCATCCTTGCTAAACGTACTACTATACCCTGCTTGAGGATAGTTCTTTGAAGAGCCCATGGATAAAAGATGGAAACTCTGTTAAGAAAGATGTTTCAACATACGGGATATTTGTTTCAACCGGTGGCAGCTGTTGCCGCGGTTACTGGAGAAACTACCTTCTGGTGTGACTCCTTATAGGATTTGATCAGGGTGGAGGATCCCCTCAACATTACTCAGAAAAGATTTACGGGCTTGAGGGTTAATGCTTTTATCTGTGCTGCTATTAGGCAGTTTATTTGCTTGAATGCTATGGTTTCAGCTTTTTCTGTTCAGGCCCGTCGGGTTTTGGCTGAAGTCATGGTCTGCGGCTATGACTTCTAAGTCTAGACTTCCTCCCTCCCTTTAAGAGGATGATTTTGTCTGGTCCAGGCCTGGGCTCAATTATCTCCACGGTCACAGGGGGCAAGGGTGCCCTCCTACCGCAAGAGTATATGAACTAATCTAAGGGACGATTTTCGTTCTGATAAAGCCCATGACAGCAGTCCTCCGCTAAGCCAGAGCAGTCCTGGAATAAATCCAAGCAAAGCAAGAAGCCCGCTGAGACTACGTCGGCATGAATGGGCAGTCCTCAATCCTCTTCTGGATCGTTTAAGGGGCAGTATGTCACTCTTTTCAGTCGCTTGGTTCAGTGACGTGCAGGATAAATGGGTCCTGGAGGTCATAGCTCAGGGTTACAAGATAGGTTTTAAGTCTCAGCCACCCAAGGGCAGATTCCTCCTGTCTTCCTGACCAGAAAAGAGGGAAGCCTTTCTGGGGTGTGTACAGGATCTGCCTCTAGGAGTTATTGTCCCGGTGCCTATCGCAATGAGAGGTTTGGGATACTATTCAAACCTTTTCATGGTCCCTAAGAAGGAGGGAACTTTTCGCCCGATTCTGGACATAAAGTTCTTAAGCAGGTTTTTAAATGTCCCCTCGTTTAAGATGGAGACAAAAAAGGTCCATTCTTCCCCTCGTTTGAGAGGGGTAGTTCATGAGCACAATGGATCTGAAGGATACTCCCTTCTCGTACCAATCCTCAAGGACCACTTCCAGTTCCTAAGGTTTGCATTCCTGGACCAGCACTTCCAGTTTATTGCCCTTCCGTTTGGTCTAGCTAAAGAAATTTTTCGAAGAGTGGATCTGTCTTCTTTGATACCATGGGTGGCAGATAATCTAGAGAGAGTTCTCTTGTATCAAGTACCAGGGTAGAATTCTTGGATACTATAATAGTCTCCATAGACATGAGAATATTTCTAACAGACCAGAGACGTTGCAAGTTAGCTTCAACATGTCTTGCCCTCCAGATCTCCTTAAGGCCATCTGTGGCTCGGTGTATGGATGTGATTGGTCTCATGGTGTCCAGCTTGGACATCATTTCTTTTGCCAGGTTTCATCCCAGACTGTTGCAACTGCGCATGCTGAACTAGTGGAACGTCGATCATTCTGATCTGTCTCACAGATTTCTCTGGATAACCAATCGGGAGAATCGCTCTCTTGGTGGTTTTGTCAGGATCACTTGTCCTGAGGGTCGTCCGTCTCAAGACCATCCTGGGTGATTGTGACTACGGTTGTGAGTCTGTCAGGATGGGGAGCCGTTTGGGGTGCCAGGAAGGCACAGGGTATCTGGTCTCAGAAGGTAAAGCTCCTGATCTCATTTTGGATCTTCGGGCAATATACAATGCTCTGAAGGCTTGGCCTCTGCTGGGTTCGTCCCAGTTAATCAGATTCCAATCAAACAATATGTCCTCGGTGGCTTACATCAACCATCAGGGGGGGACGAGAAGCCCCCTAGTTTTGAGGGAAGTATCTCGGATTCTGGTGTGGAGGAGACCGCATTTGTTTGCTGTCAGTGATCCACATTCCGGGTGTGGACAACTGGGAAGCGGATTTCCTCAGCATACAATCCTTTCATCTGGGAGAATGGTCTCTCCATCCCGAGTGTTTGTAGAGATTTGCAAGAAGAAGATCTTATAATGTCTCAATACCAAGCTACCCAGATAGGAGTCGAGGTACAGGGATCCTCAGGCGGAACTAACAGATGCATTAGCGGTGCCTTGGAGGTTCAATCTAATTTATCCTTTCCGAACTCGAGTCAAGCAGGCATCAGTGATACTGACTGCTCCGTCTTGGCCGCGAAGGATATGGTTTGCGGATTTAGTGGGGATGTCGTCATCTCCTCCGTGGAAGTTACCTTGTCGCAGGGATCTGCTGACCAAGGTCTCTTTGTTCAGCAATGTCTAGATTCTCTGACGCTGACTGCGTGGATATTGAACGCTTAGTCCTATCCAAGAGAGGGTTTTCTGAGAGAGTTATTTTTACTCTCATTCAAGCCCGTAAGCTGGTTGCTCGTCGCATTTATCATAAGGTGTGGAGGACCTACTTATTTTGTTCTCCAGAATAAATTGGAGAAGGGCTTTTCTGCAAGTCCCCTGAAGGGACAGTTTCGGCCCTGTCTTTGTTACTGCACAAGAGGTTTGTAGAGCTTCCAGATGTGCAGCCATTTGTTAAAGGGACACTGAACCCAAATTTTTTCTTTCGTGATTCAGATAGAGCATGAAATTTTAAGCAACTTTCTAATTTACTCCTATTATCAAATTTTCTTTATTCCCTTGGTATCTTTATTTGAAATACAAGAATGTAAGTTTAGATGCCGGCCCATTTTTGGTGAACAACCTGGGTTGTCCTTGCTGATTGGTGGATAAATTCATCTACCAATAAAAAAAGTACTGTACAGAGTTCTGAACCAAGAAAAAAGCTTAGACGCCTTCTTTTTCAAATAAAGATAGCAAGAGAACAAAGAAAATTGATAAAAGGAGTAAATTAGAAAGTTGTTTAAAATAGTATGTTCCATCTGAATCACAAAAGAAAAAATTTGGGTTCAGTGTCCCTTTAAGGCTCTGCTGGGATCAGACCTGTGTTTAGATCTAAGGATCCTCCTTGGAGTTTAAATCTTGTCCTTAAGGTTTTGCAACGGGCTCCGCTGTAGCCTATGCATGAAGTAGACATTAAATTGTTGTCTTGGAAGGTTTCTTTTCTACTGGCTATTGCTTCTGCGCGCAGAGTATCTGTGATTGCTGCCTTGCAATGCGTCCCTCCTTATCTGGCTTTCCATGCTGATAAGGCTGTTCTACGAACTAAGTTAGGTTTTCTTCCTAAGGTTGTGTCAATTCGCAACATCAATCAAGAGATTGTGGTTCCTTTCTTATGTCCTAATCCTTCTTCGTCGAAGGAAAGTTTACAACGTATTTCTGGATGTGGTTTGTGCCTTGAAGTTCTATCTTCGGGCCACAAAGAAATTTAGACAAACCTCTTTCTCTGTTCTCTTTTCCGGGAAGCATAGGGGTCAGAGGGACTCTTTAACTTCCTTATCTTTTGTCTGAGGAGTGTCATCCGTTTAGTATAGAAACTGCGGGACATAAGCCTCCTCTGAGGATTACGGCTCATTCTACGAGAGCAGTGGTTTCCTCTTGGGCCTTCAAAAATGAGGCCTCTATGGATCAGATTTGTAAGGTGGTTATCTGGTTCTCCTTACATACTTTTTCAAAATTTTTACAAGTTTAATGTTTTTGCTTTTGCTGAAGCAGCCTTCGGGAGAAAGGTTTTTCAGGCTGTGGTGCCCTCAGATTAGGGTTCGCCTCTCTTTTTTTCCCTCCTGTTAGCATTCCGTGCACTCTAGAGCTTGGGTATATGTTTCCCACAAGTAAGGAATGCAGCTGTGGACTCTTCCCATATTAAGATGGAAAACATAAATTATGTTTACCTGATAATTTAATTTCCATCTGTATGGGAAGAGTCCACAGCTCCCGTCTGTGTTCTCCGATGGGCGGTCCTAAATTTTATGTTTTTAACCCCTTAAGGACCACAGCACTTTTCCATTTTCTGACTGTTTGGAACCAAGACTATTTTTTACATTTCTGCGGTGTTAGTGTTTAGCTGTAATTTTCCTCTTACTCATTTACTGTACCCACAGATATTATACACTGTTTTTCTAACCATTAAATGGACTTTCTAAAGATACCATTATTTTCATCATATCTTATAATTTACTATAAAAAATATAAAATATAATGAAAAAAACACACTTTTTCGAACTTTGACCCCCAAAATCTGTTACACATCTACAACCACCAAAAAAATACCCATGCTAAATAGTTTCTAAATGTTGTCCTGAGTTTAGAAATACCCATTGTTTACATGTTCTTTGCTTTTTTTGCAAGTTATAGGGCAATAAATACAAGTAGCACTTTGCTATTTTCAAACCTTTTTTTTTCAAAATTAGCGATAGTTACATTGGAACACTGATATCTGTCAGGAACCCCTGAATATCCCTTGACATGTGTATATATATATATATATATATTTTAGTAGACAACCTAAAGTATTGATCTAGGCCCATTTTGGTATATTTCATGCCACCATTTCACAGCCAAATGTGATCAATTAAAAAAAATTGTTCACTTTTTCACAAACTTTAGGTTTCTCACTGAAATTATTTACAAACAGCTTGTGCAATTATGGCACAAATGGTTTGTTCAGAAATAGCAGACATTTATGGCTTTGGCATTACTTTTTGGTAATTAGAAGGCCGCTAAACGCTGCTGCGCACCACACTTGTATTATGCACAGCAGTAAAGGGGTTAATTAGGGAGCTTGTAGGGTTAATTTTAGCTTTAGTGTAGTGGACAACCCAAAATATTGATCTAGGCCCATTTTGATATATTTCATGCCACCATTTTACCGCCAAATTCGATCAAATAAAAAAAATCGTTCACTTTTTCAACTGCTTTTTGGTAATTAGAAGGCTGCTAAATGCTGCTGCGCACCACACTTGTTTTATGCCCAGCAGTGACTGAGTTAAATAGGTAGCTTGTAGGGAGCTTGAAGGGTTAATTTTAGCTTTAGTGTAGAGATCAGCCTCCCACCTGACACATCCCACCCCCTGATCCCTCCCAAACAGCTCTCTTACCTCCCCACCCCACAATTGTCCCCGCCATCTTAAGTTAAAGGCTTTTTTTTTTTTTAAAGATATATTCTGCTGTGTAGGATCCCCCTTAGCCCCCAACCTCCTTGAAACCCCCCAAACAGCTCTCTAACCCTCCCCCCTCCACCTTATTGTCCGCCATCTTGGGTACTGGCAGTTGTCTGTACCAGTACCTATTTTGCATATAATTAGGCTTTTTTATTCATTCTAATGAAAAAACTAAACTTTTCTGCAGTGTAGCTGCCCCCCCCCCCCTCAATGACCTTCCCCCACCCCCTCCCAGATCACTTAGATCCAATTCCCCCCCTCCTTTCTCCCTCCTTTGTTCCATAGTGTAGGGTTCCCAAACCGATCCTGCGCCCATGTGCGTGTCCAGCACCCCTGCACGTGATCCCGTCCCCCTCTGCCAGATAACTACCAGCAATGGCCGTCCACCCGCCTCCCTGCTGCAGCTCTTACCCACGAACACAGGAGGAGTGGACATCATTTTGAAATTTGTCAGAAAAAAATGTACTACTCATTTGAAGTTCAAAGTGCTATTGCATTGTCTTTTTATCATGAATTGTTGATTATGCAAATCTGCTGTTTTACTGGTCCTTTAAAGGGACACTGAACCCAAATTTTTTCTTTTGTGATTCAGATAGAGCATGCAATTTTAATTAACTTTCTAATTTACTCCTATTATCAATGTTTCTTTGTTCTCTTGTTATCTTTATATGAGAAAGAAGGCACCTAAGCTTTTTTTTCTTGGTTCAGTACCCTGGACAGCAGTTTTTGATTGGTGGATGAATTTATACACCAATCAGCAAGGACAACCTAGGTTGTTCACCAAAAATGGGCCGGCATCTAAACACATTCTTGCATTTCAAATAAATATACCAAGAGAATAAAGAAAATTTGATAATAGGAGTAAAATAGAAAGTTGCTTAAAATGTCATGCTCTATCTGAATCACAAAAGAAAAAATTTGGGTTCAGTGTCCCTTTAAGCACATTTGATAATATAAGTAAAGTGGAAAGTTGTTTAAAATTGCATGTTTTATCTGAATCATGAAAGAAAAATGTTGGCTTTCATGTCTCTTTAAACACTAAATACATTTTATTAGCATAGTATTGAGGTTATCCCCGACTTCCACTACAAGGTAAGTCAGTAGCCGCAACAGCCGGCGTCCTGATGAAAATGCTGGTCGCAAAATGCTGTTGTCATCAAAGGGAGACAGCCAAATGGTGAGGTCACACTAAGAACAAGGGGCAAGCCGAAAGAGCAGGAACCAATCCGCCAAAACGATAAGCACAAAAAGGATACGGCTGCACAACGGGTTTTCAAAAATATTTCAAAATTTATTTAGAACATGTACCAAACATATTTGGTGCATGATATGTATTTAGTGTTTAGTGCGCACTAAACACTAAATACATATCATGCACCTCCCTCTAATCATGGGTGCTGCCATTATAAAACCTAGGTTATACTGCAGGTATCTGAAGGAAAGTTGCTGCAAATGTGCGCTATCCAGTTATAAAAAGTAAGCCCTGTTAGGGGTTTGGATTTGATAGGTAAGGGTTGGCTCTCGCTATAGTTTCAAAAGTATTAAGCAAGGTCTTATCTGCCTTTATCCCCTCATTGCATGAGAGTTCTACAAATCTTTCCAACATCATTGGTGGATGATAATCCTTCTAAAGGGTCCTCTGATGCAGGGTGAGAAGGGCACTGATCCAGGGCCCCATGTAGTCCGGTCAGCGCCATTAAATCCGCTGTTTGCAGCAGTGTGCAATCACTTGCAGAAGCCAAGAGGATACTGAGAAAGTAGTGCAACTCCAGCTCAGCACTGACTGCTGGTTGTGATGGGGGCTAGACTCCTCTGTAGCTGAGGCTCTGAATCAAGAGTTCCTGACCACTTGCAGCAATGAGAAGGCGGAGATGCAAGAGCTCAATTGCCACCTTCATAGAAAAAGTGTGGTAAGAATGCGGTTCTGGTCAGTGAGATCATCCAGGTCAGATCCAAGGAGTCCATCCGGGCAATGGACTTGTGTCAGCAGGAGCTAAGGGAGTTGTGACACCAGCTGCAAATGCTTGGCAAGGAGAGGGACCACATCCAGTTGAAGAGGGTCAACCTGGCCCAAGACCTCAACTTTCTCAAGCAGAAGTGAGTAAAGTGGGCAAGGGATACACAATGAGGCAATGGTGCATCCTCAAACTCTTGTGATCATTGTATTGGAAAATTATTCTATATTGTTTATGAAATGAGTTTTCCTACTGGATGTCACATTCCACCCCCTGTACCATGTGCTTGTAAATATTACTACTCTGATGTTGCAGGCATTATGCTACAAATCCTTATGTAGAATAAACTGATTATGGTATCAAATCTTAGCATCTGCTTAATTTGTAATGTATAAAATGCAGCTTTTTTTATAACAAATATTCATATAAGCATGACTTGTGTGGAGTTGCACGTTCTATTTCTTCAGTGTTTCACAGGTTGGGACAATTTGGAAGTAAACAATTTAAAATGTAAAGTCTTGCATCACAGTACATTGTCTCTTAGGATTTCAAAATTTTGAAGCAGCAGATCTTCAAATGGTCATTGTGGATACACTAACCTTGGAAATTGCTCCTATTTTTATCATAATACCCAAAGTCCGGCTCAATCACAAGCAAGATGATAAATACAAAATTCTCATTGTGCAATTCCAACTTCAAAGGGCCAAAAAATGATACATTAGCAAATTTTGCTCACACCTTCTTTTCACCCTCAGAAGGAAATACTGTATTATGGCAATGCAATTGATTTAAGCTCCATTTCAGCAAAATAAAAGAGGAAACGTATATATAAAATGGACCTTTGCAGTGTACAAATCTTTGAAAAGGAAAAGGAGGGCCAGCGGAAAAAAGGTAGAGCACCCCTACTCTTCTCAACCAGGAAACCATTTTTAACTTTCTATGGCCTAGATTTGGAGTTTGGCGGTAGATGGGCTGTTAACGCTCCGCGGGCTTTTTTCTGGCCGCACCATAAATTTAACTCTGGTATCGAGAGTTCAAACAAATGCTGCGTTAGGCTCCAAAAAAGGAGCGTAGAGCATTTGTACCGCAAATGCAACTCTCGATACCAGAGTTGCTTACGGACGCGGCCAGCCTCAAAAACGTGCTCGTGCACGATATCCCCATAGGAAACAATGGGGCTGTTTGAGCTGAAAAAAAACCTAACACCTGCAAAAAAGCAGCGTTCAGTTCCTAACGCAGCCCCATTGTTTCCTATGGGGAAACACTTCCTACGTCTGCACCTAACACTCTAACATGTACCCCGAGTCTAAACACCCCTAACCTTACACTTATTAACCCCTAATCTGCCGCTCCCGCTATCGCTGACCCCTGCATATTTTTTTTAACCCCTAATCTGCCGCTCCGTAAACCGCCGCAACCTACGTTATCCCTATGTACCCCTAATCTGCTGCCCTAACATCGCCGACCCCTATATTATATTTATTAACCCCTAATCTGCCCCCCACAACGTCGCCGACACCTGCCTACACTTATTAACCCCTAATCTGCCGAGCGGACCTGAGCGCTACTATAATAAAGTTATTAACCCCTAATCCGCCTCACTAACCCTATCATAAATAGTATTAACCCCTAATCTGCCCTCCCTAACATCGCCGACACCTAACTTCAATTATTAACCCCTAATCTGACGACCGGAGCTCACCGCTACTATAATAAATGGATTAACCCCTAAAGCTAAGTCTAACCCTAACACTAACACCCCCCTAAGTTAAATATAATTTAAATCTAACGAAATAAATTAACTCTTATTAAATAAATTATTCCTATTTAAAGCTAAATACTTACCTGTAAAATAAACCCGAATATAGCTACAATATAAATTATAATTATATTATAGCTATTTTAGGATTTATATTTATTTTACAGGCAACTTGGTAATTATTTTAACCAGGTACAATAGCTATTTAATAGTTACCTAGTTAAAATAATAACAAATTTACCTGTAAAATAAATCCTAACCTAAGATATAATTAAACCTAACACTACCCTATCAATAAATTAATTAAATAAACTACCTACAATTACCTACAATTAACCTAACACTACACTATCAATAAATTAATTAAACACAATTCCTACAAATAAATACAATTAAATAAACTAGCTAAAGTACAAAAAATAAAAAAGAACTAAGTTACAAAAAATAAAAAAATATTTACAAACATAAGAAAAATATTACAACAATTTTAAACTAATTACACCTACTCTAAGCCCCCTAATAAAATAACAAAGCCCCCCAAAATAAAAAATTCCCTACCCTATTCTAAATTAAAAAAGGTAAAAGCTCTTTTACCTTACCAGCCCTGAACAGGGCCCTTTGCGGGGCATGCCCCAAGAATTTCAGCTCTTTTGCCTGTAAAAAAAAACATACAATACCCCCCCAACATTACAACCCACCACCCACATACCCCTAATCTAACCCAAACCCCCCTTAAATAAACCTAACACTAAGCCCCTGAAGATCTTCCTACCTTGTCTTCACCATCCAGGTTCACCGATCCATCCTGAAGAGCTCCTCCGATGTCCTGATCCGAGCCCAAGCGGGGGGCTGAAGAGGTCCATGATCCGGTCAAAGTCTTCATCCAAGCGGGGCAGAAGAGGATCTTCCATCCGATTGAAGTCTTCATCCAGGCGGCATCTTCTATGGTCTTCTACAGGCAAAAGAGCTGAAATTCTTGGGGCATGCCCCGCAAAGGGCCCTGTTCAGGGCTGGTAAGGTAAAAGAGCTTTTACCTTTTTTAATTTAGAATAGGGTAGGGAATTTTTTATTTTGGGGGGCTTTGTTATTTTATTAGGGGGCTTAGAGTAGGTGTAATTAGTTTAAAATTGTTGTAATATTTTTCTTATGTTTGTAAATATTTTTTTATTTTTTGTAACTTAGTTCTTTTTTATTTTTTGTACTTTAGCTAGTTTATTTAATTGTATTTATTTGTAGGAATTGTGTTTAATTAATTTATTGATAGTGTAGTGTTAGGTTAATTGTAGGTAATTGTAGGTAGTTTATTTAATTAATTTATTGATAGTGTAGTGTTAGGTTAATTGTAGGTAATTGTAGGTAGTTTATTTAATTAATTTATTGATAGGGTAGTGTTAGGTTTAATTATATCTTAGGTTAGGATTTATTTTACAGGTAAATTTGTTATTATTTTAACTAGGTAACTATTAAATAGCTATTGTACCTGGTTAAAATAATTACCAAGTTGCCTGTAAAATAAATATAAATCCTAAAATAGCTATAATATAATTATAATTTATATTGTAGCTATATTAGGATGTATTTTACAGGTAAGTATTTAGCTTTAAATAGGAATAATTTATTTAATAAGAGTTAATTAATTTCGTTAGATTTAAATTATATTTAATTTAGGGGGGTGTTAGTGTTAGGGTTAGACTTAGCTTTAGGGGTTAATCCATTTATTATAGTAGCGATGAGCTCCGGTCGGCAGATTAGGGGTTAATAATTGAAGTTAGGTGTCGGCAATGTTAGGGAGGGCAGATTAGGGGTTAATACTATTTATTATAGGGTTAGTGAGGCGGGTTAGGGGTTAATAACTTTATTATAGTAGCGCTCAGGTCCGCTCGGCAGATTAGGGGTTAATAAGTGTAGGCAGGTGTCGGCGACGTTGAGGGGGGCAGATTAGGGGTTAATAAATATAATATAGGGGTCGGCGGTATTAGGGGCAGCAGATTAGGGGTACATAGGGATAACGTAGGTGGCGGCGCTTTGCGGTCGGAAGATTAGGGGTTAATTATTTTAAGTAGCTGGCGGCGACGTTGTGGGGGGCAGGTTAGGGGTTAATAAATGTAATACAGGGGTCGGCGGGGTTAGGGGCAGCAGATTAGGGGTACATAAGTATAACGTAGGTGGCGGTCGGCAGATTAGGGGTTAAAAAAATTTAATCGAGTGGCGGCGATGTGGGGGGAGCTCGGTTTAGGGGTACATAGGTAGTTTATGGGTGTTAGTGTACTTTAGGGTACAGTAGTTAAGAGCTTTATGAACCGGCGTTAGCCCAGAAAGCTCTTAACTACTGCTATTTTCCTGCGGCTGGAGTTTTGTCGTTAGAGCTCTAACGCTCACTTCAGAAACGACTCTAAATACCGGCGTTAGGAAGATCCCATTGAAAAGATAGGATACGCAATTGACGTAAGGGGATCTGCGGTATGGAAAAGTCGCGGCTGAAAAGTGAGCGTTAGACCCTTTAATCACTGACTCCAAATACCAGCGGGCGGCCAAAACCAGCGTTAGGAGCCTCTAACGCTGGTTTTCACGGCTAACGCCAAACTCCAAATCTAGGCCTATATGTCTTTGGGCTAGATTACGAGTGGCGCTCTAATGTTTGCGCGGGAGCGATAAGGTGTTTATCACAACTCTTTGTACACGTCGGAGGTAGCGTGCGTATTTCACGTTCAAATAAATGCATTCACTCAAGAATCATTTGAATTGAATGCGTGTCAGGATAGCGCAATTTTAGAGCTCTGGTTAACTGTAACGCTCCACTAAAAAGTTGCACAAAAACATTAAAATTACATTTAAATGTACAGTTACACTAATAATAACACTATCTGATAAAAAATATTTTTAAAAAAATTGCAATAAAAAGTTATAAGGTTTGAAAGATATGAGGTCTCAGATGTTAGGGAAAAAAAGGCAGCAAAGGGCTTTAATATAGAGATACATATACATGTCTAAATATATATATATATATATATATATATATATGTGTGTGTGTGTGTACATATGTATTTATGTATTTAACTATTTATATGTGTATATAAGTATTTACAGACATATAAACACATTCATACATATGTATACATATACAGTATATAAGCGCACTGGAGCCTTTTGCAATCAAATAGCTGAAAACATGTAAAAACAGTTATGCAATATTCATATTTAATAAAGTGTTTAACTATGCATTTACTGTAAATATTTAAAATTCCAATGTTCTTAACATAAGGGAATATGATCTATTTATAAAAAATATATTCCTATATATATATATCTGTATATATCTATACCTATATACAATTATATATAATATAGATATATAGTTATAGATATATATTTTACCAAACAAAAGCAATCAGGTTTGCGCGACTTGTTGGGCATTAGTTTTTTCTTCGGTTTTCACGCTCAATTGAAGTCTATGGGAAATATGTTAATGTGGTCGCGATATTCTAACTTTGGCCTTTTAGGCGGGTCGAGTAATCTAGCCCTTTGAGAGCCTATTCAAGTCAACCCCTTTTAAAATACAGAGCCAGCTACAAGATGGAAAAGTAAAGAAATAGCACACGCAAAAGAGATTAAGGCTAGTGAGTGTAATGTTGCCTGTAACCAGAGTCTTGTGAACCCCAGCTTAGTTAAAAATAATGATAAGCAAAAGCATTTCTGCAATTAAGGCAAGTCATCTAGAACATAATGGAAGGGTCCAACTTTCGGAGTCATTTGCAGCTTAATAGGGAAATTGCGTAAGACCTAAAAGGAGTATTTATCCTCATGCCCCTCTAGGTACCATAAAAGTACTAATCACCTATTGGGTAACCTTTTTTGGTTCTTAGGGATGTACGTGATCTCTAACACCCCTATTTAAGCAATAAAATTGGGCAAATGACCTATAGGGCATGAAACCTATGGTAATTAAAAGTTAATCACCATAGGTTTCATGTTCTCACTCTGTTCCTCCACCAGTACATAGAGGGACATGTGACTTCTTTCTTGAAAGCTACAAAATATGTCCATGAGCTGACAGGTGACATAACAAAGACAAATATGTTACAGCAGTGGTCCTTTTTTAAAAACATTTCATTTATCCAAAATAACGTTTTATTTATGTGTATGTTTTTAAACCTTATTATATCTATCTATCGCTCTATATATCTATACTATGGCCTAGATTACAAGTGGAGCGCTATGGATAGCACAGGGTGCTTTATCCATCCTGCGGCCCTGCTCTAAGAATAGCAAAAAATCTCTTATTACAAGTGAATGGTAAAATAGTTTTTCCAGAGAAAATTTTTAAGCGCACCTTATGGTTTCAATGGATAGCATGACCAGGCTGACATCACTTATATTACAAGTGGTGAGTTATGTGTTGTGCTCAAGTGCAACAAATAATAGCACTGAAAAAGTTAGCGCAACTGGATACCTAAAGTGAAGTATAGGGGCCAAAATAAAAGCATATTAAAACGCATATATATATATTTATAGTAAAGGAAGGAAAGTCCGGACCACTGCTCAAAACGAAGATGCACTTTATTAGAAACAATAATAGTGATAGTAAAACAACAGCGCTATTCATGCATAATTGTACACATGCAAGCATAGAGTGTAGCTATGGCCAGGTGGTGAATGGGCTTAGTTAGGAGCTCTGGAAAAGGGCTTGCCTTACGCGTTTCAGCTCTCCCTGAGCCTTATTCATAGACTGCATAGTGCCCAGTTCCGTTATGCATGTTGATATAGGCTGACCTAACAGTTGATTGGTTAATTGTGCCCTGATTCAGCTATCCAATGGGTATAAGGAAAAGGAGACAAACCCTGTTACGTAGATATTCATAGGTAGAGGTAAACACAGCTGACAAGCACTGCAGAAACTACAGAACTTTTAAAACTTATGTTAATTCTGGCTGACAGCACACACAAGCCCCAATAAATATATACATGTTGGCGTAGATCTGGATATATATATATAGGTATGAATTGAGTTTGCTTGAATAGAAAAATATATGTATATATCTGATATGGAGAAAATAATAATCATAATAATAAATACCTTTATAAATACTTTTTATAGTTACTTATTATAAATATATTCATTTTTATAAATGTAATTGTGAATGCTGTGGTCCGGCGGGCATTTAAAAGACAGACTAAATAGACCTGAGGATGCGTCCCAATGCATATTACACTTAAAAAATAATAAGTGACATTAATGTGTCTATAATATGCCTGCTGGCTAATTACTGACAATAGTAAAGGGTACAACCACAATGTGATCTGAAGCTGAAATTGCCACTGATAGTGGACCCAAAACAAACATACCTAGTCTAATCTCCTATATCTAGACTCAACTAATAAACCATGTGCTATAAATTGTCTAACCTGTGGAATTAAACCTAAACTAATGCTAGATTTAGAATTATGACCCCCGTCTACGTAAGAGCAGTGACAAGATTAAGAAAGGTGAATTAATAATGTTTTTAAAATACATATATATGTGCAGAATTTTTTGAATTCATATGAATTTTTATTTCGAAATCGAAGAGTACTATAGGAATGCTTGAAGAGAACCCATAAAGTACTGAAAAGTACTTGAGAAGTACTTAAAGTGCTTGAATGGCATTAGAGATCACCAATGGTTAATAAAGTCGGTCTCTATATTCAGACCAGTGGGTTGCCTGGTCCCTAGGGTGAAGATCTAGAAAACCTCCTTTTTCAGGAGGTCTCTGGATCTATCACCACCTCTTGGCCTTTTGGGAATATGGTCAATAACTGCCAATGTAAAACTTCTTACATCACCCTGATGGATCTCAGTGAAATGTTTGAAAGCCCCTGTAGTAAGGATACCACACTCTATATCGTTGAGATGAGCGCGTATTCTCTCTCTTGCCTCCCTAGAGGTGCAACCAACATATTGTCACAAATTTCACATGTAATCATGTAAATGATATATGTGGATCTACAATTTGTGCAGTATGTATGGGTGAACACTCTCTGGGTCACTTTTGATTGGAAGGTCTTCCCTGTGGTAGCAAAACCACAGGCCTTGCATGAGCTGGTTCCACATTTGAAGTGCCTTTTTGGTGATAACCAGCTAATTTTCGATTTGGGTTTCTTAAAGGGACAGTCTAGGCCAAAATAAACTTTCATGATTCAGATAGAGCATGTAATTTTAAACAATTTTCCAATTTACTTTTATCACCAATTTTGCTTTGTTCTCTTGGTATTCTTAGTTGAAAGCTTAACCTAGGAGGTTCATATGCTAATTTCTTAGACCTTGAAGCCCACCTCTTTCAGATTGCATTTTAACAGTTTTTCACCACTAGAGGGTGTTAGTTCATGTATTTCATATAGATAACACTGTGCTCGTGCACGAGAAGTTATCTGGGAGCAGGCACTGATTGGCTAGACTGCAAGTCTGTCAAAAGATCTGAAAAAAGGGGCAGTTTGCAGAGGCTTAGATACAAGATAAGCACAGAGGTTAAAAGTATATTAATATAACCATGTTTGTTATGCAAAACTGGGAAATGGGTAATAAAGGGATTATCTATCTTTTCAAACAATAAACATTCTGGTGTAGACTGTCCCTTTAAGTAGCGAGGGAGAAACTTGGTTCCCAATGGTTATATTAGGTTTAGGGACACAGAAGCAGCCTTCCTTGATCTCATCTTTCAGGATATCATCCGCCAACAAAAATAAAATAACTTTTTATTTATGTGTATAATTTTAAACCTTATTATATCTATCTATCACTCTATCGATCTATACTATGGCCTAGATTACAAGTGGAGCGCTATGGATAGCACAGGGTGCTTTATCCATCCTGCGGCCCTGCTCTAAGAATAGCAAAAAATCTCTTATTACAAGTGAATGGTAAAATAGTTTTTCCAGAGAAAGTTAGCGTGGTCAAAATTTTTTAGCGCACCTTATGGTTTCAATGGATAGCATGACCAGGTTAACATCACTTATATTACAAGTGGTGAGTTATGTGTTGTGCTCAAGTGCAACAAATAATAGCACTGAAAAAGTTAGCGCAACTGGATACCTAAAGTGAAGTTTAGGGGCCAAAATAAAAGCATATTAAAACACATGTAGAACATATTTAAAACGTTTTTCATATTTATACACAATAAAAGTATAAATAAGTTTTTATATTATTTTTATATATATATATATATATATATATAATTTCAAGTATTGAAAAACATTTTGAAAACTAGAAGCTAGATTACGAGTTTTGCGTTATGAGTAAAAAAGCAGCGTTAAGGCTCATAACGCTGCTTTTTCACTACCGCTGCTATTACGAGTCTTGTAGGTACAGCTGTCCCGCACACTTTTTTGGCCATACCGCAAATTAACTTACGCAATTTTCGTTAAGTCTTTTTTCAATGGGACTTCCATAGTGCCGGTATTACAAGCTTTTTTTTTAGGCCAAAAAGTGAGCGGTACAGCCTATCCCGCAAGATTCTTAACGCATTCTAAAGTCAGTAGTTATGAGTTTATCACTACAAAGCTGTAGCATAAAACTCATAACTAAAGTGTTAAAAAGTACACTAACACCCATAAACTACCTATGAACCCCTAAACCGAGGCCCTCCCGCATTGCAAACACAAAAATTAAATTATTAACCCCTAATCTGCCGTACCCAACGTCGCCACCACTATACTAAAGTTATTAACCCCTAAACCGCCACACTCCCGCATCGCAAACACTAGTTACATATTAACCCCTAATCTGCCGTCCCTAACATCGCCGCCACCTACCTTAATTTATTAACCCCTAATCTGCCGTCCCCATCACCGCCACTATACTAAAGTTATTAACCCCTAAACCGTCATACTCCCGCATCGCAAACACTAGTTACATATTATTAACCCCTAATTTGCCGTCCCTAACATTGCCGCCACCTACCATAATTTATTAACCACTAATCTGCCGTCTCCAACGTCGCCGCCACTACTATACTAAAGCTATTAACCCCTAAACCGCCGCACTCCTGCCTCGCAAATACTAGTTAAATATTATTAACCCCTAATCTGCCGCCACCTACATTAGTTATTAACCCCTAATCTGCCGCCCCCAATGTTGCCGCCACGATACTAAATTTATTAACCCCTAAACCTAAGTCTAACCCTAACACCCCCTAACTTAAATATATTTCAAATAAATCTAAATAAAACCTACTATTAATAACTAAATAATTCCTATTTATAAATACTTACCTATAAAATAAACCCTAAGCTAGCTACAATATAACTAATAGTTACATTGTATCTAGCTTAGTTTTTTTTTTTTTTTTACAGGCAAGTTTGCATTTATTTTAACTAATTAGACTAGTTAGTAAATAGTTATTAACTATTTACTAGCTACCTAGCTAAAATAAATACAAATTTACCTGTAAAATAAAACCTAACCTGAGTTACACTAACACCTAAGCTTACACTACTATTAAATAAATTACCTAAATTAAATACATTGAACTAAAATAAATACAAATACCTAAATTACAAAAAAAACAAACACTAAATTACACAAAATAAAAAACAAATTACAAGATATTTAAACTAATTACACCTAAACTAATAGCCCTATCAAAATAAAAACGCCCCCCCCCCAATAAAAAAAAACCTTAGCCTAAACTAAACTACCAATAGCCCTTAAAAGGGCCTTTTGATGGGCATTGCCCCAAAGAAATCAGCTCTTTTACCTGTAAAAAAAATACAAACAACCCCCCCAACAGTAAAACCCACCACTCACAAAACCAAACCCCCAAATAAAACCCTAACTAAAAAAACCTAAGCTCCCCATTGCCCTGAAAAGGGCATTTGGATGAGCATTGCCCTTAAAAGGGCATTTAGCTCTATTGCTGCCCAAACCCTATAGGTGCTCCGTAAATATACTGCTCCTGAACAGTGCACTAACAACAAAGTGCTGGAGTAATCAAGCAATGAAGCCGGGAGAAATCCTCAACGAAGCGGCAAGAAGTCCTCAACGAAGCCGGGAGAAGTCTTCATCCAAGCCGGGAGAAGTGGTCCTCCAGACAGGCAGAAGTTTTCAACCAGACGGCATCTTCTATCTTCATCCATCCGGCAAGGAACGGGTCCATCTTCAAGACATCCGACGCGGAGCATCCTCTTCTTACGACGACTCCCGACGAATGAAGGTTCCTTTAAGTGACGTCATCCAAGAGGGCATCCCTTAGATTCTGATTGGCTGATAGAATTCTATCAGCCAATCGGAATTAAGGTTGAAAAAATCCTATTGGCTGTTCAAATCAGTCAATAGAATGCAGGCTCAATCCTATTGGCTGATAAGTTCAACCTTAATTCCGATTGGCTGATAGAATTCTATCAGCCAATCGGAATCTAAGGGACGCCATCTTGGATGACGTCACTTAAAGGAACCTTCATTCGTCGGGAGTCGTCGCAAGAAGAGGATGCTCCGCGCCGGATGTCTTGAAGATGGACCTGCTCCTCGCCGGATGGATGAAGATAGAAGATTCCGTCTGGTTGAAGACTTCTGCCCGTCTGGAGGACCACTTCTCCCGGCTTGGATGAAGACTTCTCCCGGCTTCGTTGAGGACTTCTTGCCGCTTCGTTGAGGACTTCTCCCGGCTTCATTGTTTGATTACTCCAGCACTTTGTTGTTAGTGCACTGTTCAGGAGCAGTATATTTACGGAGCACCTATCCGGTGTGGAAAATACCAAGGATCTTTTATGGAACTGGGACAGTATCGTATGTTATTGGAGTTTCCTTTGCTAACTAGCCACTTTGTATTTCTGGTTTTACTTTTTTCTTTTTTCCCCTCTCATGGACTGTAGTCCTTGATTTATTTATGCCTGGATGTTGTTGGATTCATTGCTTGTTTTGTATTTCACTTATGCTTGCACTATACACCATTAATGTAACATTAATATTTTCCCTTTTTTTGTTTTTTATGTGTGACACTGCTAATAAACATACTGATTATTCAGCATTTAAGTTGATATAGTATATATTTGGCAGAGTGTATATATACACAAGTATGTGCAAAGATATATGTACAAATTCTAGCATTAATAATCATTTTAATAAAAGAAAAAAACATGAGATAGGCATATCATGATTTATAGAAATACAAATACACATTCATTTATGTGAACATATCATATATCAGATTTTTTAGATAACAAATAAATAGAAAAATAACTTTCTATGAGATATTGTTTGTTCAGGTATAAATATAGCTATTTTTTGGACATTAACAGATGAAAAATAAAAGATTAGCTTTAGAAAAATGTGCTTGTTCATGGACAGTAATGAAATGGTATAAATAAAGTTGGAAAAAACAGAATATCCGTGACATCGATGACTCTTATTTATCAACAGTCCGATGCTCATCGCGCCATTCTTGACGTGCGTGTTTTTGACAGACTTTTTAACAAATAAGGCCATCGTATTGTAGATTTGCGGCAGCGATGTCTGGTGAGTGTATTGACTCCAGCGAATGCGCTGAGATTGACGCTTTGATAAATCGGCCCCTAAGCCTTCTAGTAGCGCGTTGGTGGTTCTGTGAAGAAGAGGACCAGGTTAGAGCGTCTCTCCAGTACACAAAAGGTAAGTATTTTAACCATTTAAAGGAAACTAATAGATACATTTTGTCAGTATTTATTTGCTTTCTTTAAATTGTAGGGCACATTAGTTTAAAATTAAATAAATATCCCTGTTTCATCACAAACGCTAATTTGTGAGGAAACCAAATGCACATGTCTAATGCAAAGTAACAAACAAAACAACAAAAATAAATTTTATCTAGTTTGTTCATTTTTATTTTAACTTTAAAACATTGGTAAAGAATACTAAACTTTAGAGTTTTGATGCTAAATGCTGAAAGGACTCATGTATGAAAGTAAATAATGTAACTTTTTTGTATTTCATAAGATATTTTTTAGCTCGGTTAATAGCAAGCCTTGGCCCTTGTGTTAGCGCTCCCTAGCAACACGCTAATTTCTATTTACTAGATGTGCTAATCTGGCATGACATGTCAGGTTAAGCGCCTACACTGTCTCCCACACTAACCTGTTTAAATAGCACATATAGCTACATATATATATATATAATGTGTGTGTGTACATACATATGTACAGATATACACACACATTTATATATATATATATATATATATATATATATATATACACACATTCACACATGTATACACATATTTACATACACACAAACATATATATATATATATATATATATTTATATATATATATATACTTATGAGCCCTTTCCAGTTAATTACCTTAACATATACCATATCCCTTTTAAACCCTTTTTAAATGTTTATTTCAATAATAAATAAAATATATTTTACATTTAATATGTTTATATATGAGCTTCCATAGCTCGCACCCGACAGAAGCACCCCTGACCATGGCACACACATCTGACGAGCTACTTGCAAAGATGCACTCGTACTGCAGAATGGCACTGGAGGAAATCTCTCTCCTCTGCTAACATCTTGCATTACAAGTGTATGCTGTGCTCCTACTCCTCTGGCTTCAACCTCTCCAAGCAAAACTACTTTGCAACTATAATTTCCTCTATGTCCAACAATTCTAAGCATCTTTTCTCCACTTTTATTATCCTCCTATGCATTGACATCATCTGACATAAAATAACCTCATACCATAACAACAATTTCCTCTCCTCACAAATCACTGCAAACTATCAAACTCAGCTACCCCAAAACTCAGAACTTTCACTCCTTTTACAGAGGAGATGGTTTCTGCTCTTCTTTCATCTTCCCATCTTACTACTGTCCCCTTGATCCTATTCCTTCACAACCGTTACCTTCCCTTTCCCCTACTCTTACACCCATCCTTACACACATATTCAACCTCTCTCTTAAATCTGCTACATTTACATCATCCCTTAAATATGGTCTATTACACCTAAAAAGAAAAAGTCACTTAATCCGGCATCCCATTACAACTATCGCCCAATCTCTCTTCTTCCCCTCACCTCTAAACTTCTTGAGTGGATTGTTTATAAATGCCTATAACACTTTCTCTCTTCTAACCATCTTTTTGACCCTTTGCAATCTGGCTTCTGTCCCCAACATTCTACTGAAACTGCCATCACGAAGGTGACAAATGACCTGCTTACTGCCAAGTCTAAAGGTCACTACTTCATGTTAATCCTTTTAGATACCTCTGCAGTCTTTGACACTGTTGACCATCCATTGCTGCTCCATACACTTCAATCCTTGGGTACTGCAATTCTGTCTTCTCTGGTCTCCCAAGCAACCGCCTGTCCACTCTGCAATCATCATGAATGCCTCTGCCACGCTCACTTTTTCCTTATGTATCACTCCTCCTTATCTGATGCACCTCTTTGCCAACACCTCCACTGGCTTCCCTCAGGAATAAAATTAAAAAAAAATGATCCTAACATACAAAGCCCTCACCAACACTTCACCCTCCTATATATCTGCCCTTAGCTGCAAATACTCCTCAACCCCCGCACCACTGCTCTGCCCGAGACCTACTTCTCTCCTCATCTCTTATCACTTCCTCACACAGACCTTTATATAACTGTGCTTGTCAATGTCATATGGAACTCCTTGCTTCTAGTCTCAAAAACTTCAAGTATTCCTTAAAAACAATCTGTTCAAGGATGAATATAACTTACTTTAAGATGTCTCTACTACTTATGTTTCTCTCTCTCTCAACTTCCCCATGTATTTCCGTTAGAATGTAAGCTCACAAGTCCACCTGTCCTGTTGATCATTTTATGAAAAGATGGTTTACAGATTACAGTGACTCAAGAGCAGGGCCCTCTACCCTATGACTTGTCATGTCTTCTGATTATTGTACTCCATAACGGTATACTTAATATTAAAGTAGGCTGACCATATTTCCTTGAGACAAAAACGGGACATTTAGCGGTCAAAAACGGGACGGGGTTAATATTCTTTATTTATATGAAAAAAAGTAAGATTTTAACAAAAGTTAACTTTTATGACATGAATTTAAACTATTGAGCCAACAATTATCCTTCAGTGACAAAAGAACTCATACAAAAATTTTAAGGTAGACGTAGAGCTAGAGGGGGACTGTATTTCATCATGATTGTACCATGAATATTTATCTGATGAAACAAATTTACACAGCAAATTTCGGTCTTTCCACACCATATAATAAAACTTCTCACACTCCATGGGCTGATGTATCATGTATATGAAATTATTTTTACTTTAAATTTGATGCACACAGAAAATTGGCAAATCTATATAAAAATAAAGCACAAATGTTCTGACTTATAAAGACACCCTATAAAATGCTTTTTATTATAACTGTTGTTAAGGGAAATAAAGTTACTTATCCAATAACCATTCTAAAGACGAAGGTTCCCTCCATTAGATCACATCCATCATGACCCCCCCACACAATATTCATTAATATTAATATATATTATGGAACTTGTCTCAGACTCATTGTCACTTTTAAACAGATGGATACCCAAATCATTGTTACACATGTAAATGGTGGAAGAACTGATAAAAATGTGGAACTACATAGTTACTTGATAATAACTGTTATTTTATAACGTCTGTACTACAACCAGCACTGCAGCAGTATAATAATAATAAGCATATGATATAATAAATGACAATTAATTTAATTTAATTGATTGCCAGGCACAGACACTGGTCTTACCTTGGCCGTGCACAATTCTTGCAGAAGCTGAAGTTCAGAACATAGACTGTAGACAGTTGAATCGATCTACTTACAGACCAGACCATAACACTAGTTTGTATGTTGACTTCACACGTCTGTGACACAAACAAGAAGAAGATGGCAACAAGAATTATCTCTCTGGTGTCTGGTGATGGTCAGGTCAGCCTATAATTTTGATGATGGTGAGGCAGCTGCTAAAGGCAGATGATTGATCATCACATCAGATCCAGATGATGACTGACTGAATCTCAGATATTTTTAGTCCGACTCCTGCTGACCCATGTGCTGAGCCTGTCCTGAGTGTAAGTTACTAGTAACGTATGGGCACTACTGCAGCTGAGTTAGCTAGTAATCTAATGTCCCTCATGCTGACCAGTGACCAGTCTCCCTCCTAGGCTCAGTCTGACAGCTCACGACTGAGTACTGACCTGCTGTCACTGACTCTTTATAGGCACCTATCAATGACACACCCCTAATTTTGAAGAGCGCGGGCGGCATAGACTGCATGAAGACTGCATGCTGTGGATCATGTGGGCACGCCCACAAAACCCCAACAAGGCTGCAGTTAAAAAAAAAATAGTTTTTTAAAAAAATGCCCTCCCCGCCAGCGTGGAGTTTAAAAATAATTTAAGTGGTGTGTGTGCAATAAAAAATTACACTTGCGCTGCCCGCATGGTCTGATAACCCTCAAAACGGGACAAAATGACTTTTAATAAAGAAACAACGGGACAGGGGAAAAAACATAAAATAACGGTACTGTCCCTTTCAAAACGGGACGTATGGTCAGCCTATATTAAAGCGCTACATAATATGTTAGTGGTTTATAAATAAACAATAATAATATTTTATTTTAATATGTTTCACATGTGTTTTTTTTAACTTTTATTGTAGCCCTAACACTTTACTACAGGTCTCAAGTAGCGCTTACATTTTTGCACGGTTATTACGAGTTGGAAGTTGAATGCATTGCGCTCAAGTAATATGAGCAATGTTTAGAGCAGTTGAGATACCTATTGAAAGTATAGGGTGCACTAAATCGATGTTAGCCACGCTAAAAATATTCTCTGATTGTTCTTCTTTACCATAGACTTGTAATACCAGATTGAGATCTTATCCTAGCGTAGACTAGCAATATTGAGAGCCACCCTGCACTATCAATAGCGCTCCACTCAAAATCTAGGCATTTGTCAGATATTAACTTAGTTCATTGTCCTACAGATTATTCTTTCATCAAGGTCCCCTTGTAGAGATCCACTTCTTCCTTAAAGGTACAGTCTAATCCATTTTTTGTTTTTGTTTAGATAGATAATCTCTTTATTACCCATTCCCCAGTTTTGCACAGCCAACATGGTTATATTAATATACTTTTTACCTCTATGATTAACTTGTATATAAGCCTCTGCAGACTTCCCCCTTTTCAGTGCTTCTTATTTATTATCTATTGCCAATTAGTATCCTGCACAACTCTTCGGGAGTGAGCACAATGTTATCTGTATGGCACACATGAATTTGCAGCGTCTTGTTGTGAAAAGCTTATTAAAATACACGTGATGTGTGGCTGTCTGTAGATCTTGACAAAGCCCTAAAATAGGGTGAAACGCGTAGAACTGTGGCAGTGAAAGATATAAGATACTGACAGATGTTTGGAGAGCCTCCATGACCCAAAGAGAAACCTGACTGAAAGCAAAAGGAAAATAGGACAGGTATAAACTCTGCATTCCTAGTACTTAAGTGCAGAGGGATACCTGATCCTATCCTAGGAGCGGAACACAGGTTGGGAGTGGAGATAGAGAGAAATACTTGCGCAAGTATACAATAGATGTCGGAAGTAAGTGACGTCATACCGACCAACAGCAGCAGCGTGGGAGACCCAGAGGCTAACTGTTTGATGAGAGATCCGGAGCAAAATAAATATTGCATAAAAAAGAACAACAGGAATTGAAGGTGAGGCCCAAATCCTTTACCCACAAGGAGAAGAGGTAAGAAAGCCTCCAAGTTACACACCACTGTGGAATTTGTAAATAAAATGGAAACACACTGACTGTGTCAATATTGTGGAACTTGTCCTCATAACGGAGATATACTAACTGTGTCAGTACCGGCCCAAGGGGGCTTTATAATAAGCACCAAGTCACTTTTTATACACTGTGATATCAGATTGGAGTTTGTCAAACAGTAATTACTCAAAGAATCAAACAGACTTGAAGACTGGTTTATATTAATTTTATTTTGAGTCATTTGCCCCTTTTTGAATCAATTTGGTTGTTTGGTATGTTTTTTTATTGAAAGAATTTCCGTATGTTATTTGTTGAAAGATTTTGTGTAATTTTATTGATAGAGTATCAATTAATTTTGGGAAAAAATTGTTGATGTATTTGTGAAAATCTATTAATTATGATATTGTTATTAATGAAATGCTACTGGTGAAATTAAGGTAAATTTGTTTTTGTATGTAGATCAGATATTAAAAGATTGTGGATTTTTTATATGCCTTATAATTTATTATGTGGTAGATCTGGGATATAGGTATAAGAACATACTCATTGAGAAATAGCCATTTTACCTAATAGCTTATAGCGCCCTCTCAATCTAGTTCTGTTTATATATAGCTATCTAGGAAGGAGGTAGTGTACAGTGAGTGGCTTTATTGGGTTAAGCTCAGCACTTCATTTCAAATCAATACTAAACCAATTAGTATCCTGCACAACTCTTCGGGAGTGAGCACAATTTTATCTGTATGGCACACATGAATTAGCAGCGTCTTGTTGTGCAAAGCTTATAAAAATACACGTGATGTGTGGCTGTCTGTAGTTGTTTAGAAACAAACAGAATTTTAGAGGTTTAAATGTTATAAAGTATATTAATATAACAATGTTGTTTGTTCAAAGCTGGAGAATGTGTAGTAAAGGTGTTTATATATCGTTTTAAACAATAATAGTTGTAACCTCTATAAATTGTTTTAGTTTAGTTCAATATGATTTAAAAACATTTGATCATGCATTTGTTTTCCAGGAGCATCTAAAGCAGGGGGTGTTCAACCTTGGCACTCCAGAGTTTTTTTTTAGAGCATTTACCATGATGCTTAGCCAGCTGATGTTCAGCCAGCTTAAAGTGTATGAGCATCATGGGAAATGTAGTTCCAAAACTTCTGGAGTGCCAAGGTTCTGATCTAAAGGAACAGTAACGTCAAAATTAAACTTTCATAATCCAAATATAAAGCTGTTTAAAATTGCATTCTTTAATTGACTTATTATCTTATTTTAATTTTTCTCTTGGTATCCTTTGTTGAAAAGCATATGTATATATCCTCAGCAGCAGCACTGCTCTGGAAACTAGCGACTGATTGGGGGCTGCACACATTTGTCTCTTTCCATTGGCTCACCAGATGTGTTCACCAGCTGTCCTCCACAAAAATCTAACTAATAGTTATATTGTAGCTAGCTTAGGTTTTATTTTTATTTCACATGTAAGTTTGTATTTATTTTAACTAGGTAGACTAGTTAGTAAATAGTTATTACCTATTTACTAACTACCTAGTTAAAATAAATAAAAACTTACCTGTCAAATGAAACCTAAGCTGCTTTACACTAAAACCTAGCATTACACAAATTAAAACTACCATTACAAAAAATAAAAAACCCTAAAATTACAAAAAATAAAAAAAACTACCATTACAAAAAATAACAAATGAAATTATCCAAAATAATACAATGATTCCTATTCTAATACCCTTTAAAAAAAAAACAAAAAAAAAACCCCAAAATAAAAAAGCCTAATCTAAAATAAACTACCAAGGGCCCTTAAAAGGGCCTTTTGTAGGGCATTGTCCTAAAGTTAACAGCTCTTTTGCTACAAAACAAAACAAATACCCCTAACAGTATACAAACCCCCACCCCCAAACCCCCAAAATAAAAATAAAGTAAAATCTAATCTACCCATTGCCCTGAAAAGGGCATTTGTATGGGCATTGCCCTTAAAAGGGCATTCAGCTCTTTTTCCTGCCCTTAAAAGGGCATTCAGCTCTTTTATGAAATGCCCAACCCCTAATCTAAACATGAAAACCCACCCCAAAGCAAAAAAAAAACATTAAACAAAATAACAAACAAATTATCAAAAATAATAGAAATTATTACTAATCTAATATCCATTTAAAAAAAAACACCCCAAAATAAAAAAACTAATCTACAATAAACTAACAATAGCCCTTAAAAGGGCCTTTTGTAGAGCATTGCCCTAAGTTAAACAGCTCTTTTACCTGAAAAAAATACAAAGTCCCACTAACATTACAAACCCTTACCCCCCCCAAACCCACAAAATAAAAAATAAAAAACTATCTAAAAAAAACCTAAGCTAACCATTGCCCTGAAAAGGGCATTTGTATGGGCATTTGCATTGTACTTGAAAAGGGCATTTTAGCTCTTTTATGAAAAGCCCGAACCGTAAACTAAAAAAAAAACACTAAAGAAAATCACTAACCCCGAAGATCCACTTACAGTTTTTGAAGTCCCACTTGAACGATCTCTTCATCCAGGCGGCGAAGTCCTCATCCAGGCGGCGAGAAGTCTTCATCCAGGTGACATCTTCTATCTTTATCCCGGCGGCGTGGAGCGGGTCCATCCTGAAGACATCCGGCGTGGATCATCCTCTTCATACGGTTGCCGCCGTATACTGAATCTTCAATGCAAGGTACGTGATTCAAATTAGCTGCATTCCTATTGGCTGATTTGATATTGGAAATTCAAATCAGCCAATAGGATGAGAGCTTCTGAAATTCTATTGGCTGTTCAGTAGCTCTCATCCTATTGGCTGATTTGAATTTCCAAAATCAAATCAGCCAATAGGAATGCAAGGGACGCCATTTTGAATCGCGTACCTTGCATTGAAGATTCAGTATACGGCGGTGATCGTATGAAGAGGATGCTCTGCGCTGAATGTCTTCAGGATGGACCCTCTCCGCGCCGCCGGGATGAAGATAGGAGAGGCCGTCTGGATGAAGACTTCTCGTCACCTGGATGAGGATTTCGCCTCCTGGATGAAGATAGATGAGGCCGTCTGGATAAAGACTTCTTGCCGCCTGGATGAGGACTTCGCCACCTGGATGAAGATCGTTCAAGCGGGACTTCAAAAACTGTAAGTGGATCTTCGGGGGTTAGTGATAGTTTTTTTTTTTTTTACGTTTTTTTTTTTAGTTTAGTTTAGGGTTTGGGCTTTTCTTAAGAGCTAAATGCCCTTTACAGGGCAATTCAAAAGAGCTAAGTGCCCTTTTCAGGGCAATGGGTAGCTTAGGTTTTTGTTAGTTAGTTTTTTGGGGGGTTGGTTGGGTGGTGGGTTTTACTGTTGGTGGGTCTTTGTATTTTTTTTTTTACAGATAAAAGAGTTGTTTAACTTAGGGTAATGCCCTACAAAAGGCCCTTTTAAGGGCTATTGATAGTTTATTGTAGGCTAGGGTTTGGGTGGGCTTTTTTATTTTAATAGGGCTATTAGATTAGGTGTAATTTTTTTATTTTTGATAATTTCGTTTGTTATTTTTCGTAATTTAGTATTTATTTTTTGTAATTTAGTATTTTTTATTGTAATTAGATATTTTGTAATTTTTAGAGTAGTGTTAGGATTTTTTTAATGTGTATTTATGTTTTATTTAATCAGTAGTTAGTTTAATATTAGTTAAATAGTTATATTAGTTTAATTGTTAGTTTAAACTTAGTTTTTTTAATTTGACAGTTAAGTTTTATTTTAATTTAATATAGAGAAATTGTAATTTTAATATAAAGTTAGGGGGGCATTAGGTTTAGGGGTTACTAGTTTAAATTAGTTTATTTGCGATGTAGGGGCTTTCGGTTCAGGGGTTAATAGTTTAATTTAGTATATTTCATTGTGGGGGGCTTTCGGTTTAGGGGTTAATAACTTTAGTATAGTGGGGACGATGTGGGTGGATGGCAGATTAGGGGTTAATAATATTTAAATAGTGTTTGCAAAGCAGGAGGGCGGCGGTTTAGGGGTTAAATTTTTTTATTAGTGGCGGCGATGTCGGGAGCGGCAGATTTGGGGTTAATACATTTAATTTAGTGTTTGCGATGCGGGAGGGTCTCGGTTTAGGGGTTAATAGGTAGTTTTGTAGTGTAAAACTCATAACTACTGCTTTTAGATTGCGGAACGGATTGTGTTGGTATAGGGTGTAACGCAAGCTTTTTAGCCTCACCGCAAAACTCGTAATGGCAGCGCTATGGCAATTCCATGAAAAAACATAATTGCGGGACTGACGTTGCGTTACAGGCTAAAAGGCTTGCGGTAGAACTATACTGACAAGACTTGTAATGGCTGCGGTGCTGTTTTAACCCTTTCATGACATAGGCAATTGTTCAAGTTCTGAACGTAAACAAAACCTTGAATTTCAGCTATATGTCTTTTCAACCATAATTTACCCCTTTCACATTAAGTGCACCCACACTAATTATATATTGTTTTTTAGAGGACAGATAGGGCTTTCTTTTGGCATAAAAGATTTATTTCTCAACTATAATTTTATATAAAAAAAATCAAAGTAAGTGTGAGAAATTAAGAAATTTGAAGCTTTCCAAATGATTTTATTGTGAATATCATCATCCTGATATATGTTACTGCAATAAAACACCCATACTTGTGTTAAGCGATGTCCCATGAGTATAACGATACCCCCCATGTACAGGTTTTCTGAGTTTTCTGGAATTTACAAGGCCCAACATACGGCCTACCCATTTACATAGAAATCTGGCACATTCATTTTCTGGGCTTAAGTTGCCTTTCATACATTATAGCAGCCCAGGAATGAAAATGACCCCATCATGGCATACCATTTACAAAAGTAGACACCCTAGGGTATTCCAAAAGGGCCATGTCACGTCTTTTTGTGAAGCCCCTTAGTCACAACACCTGGCCAAATGTAGTGGTCATTTTTGTTGTATGCGTTTTTTACACAAACACTGCACTTTGGCTGTTTCTGTCATCAAGCTTTTATGTTTTACTGCTATAAAACACACATATTTGTGTTTGTCAATGTCCTACGAGTACAACAGTACCCCCCATGTACAGGTTTCACGGGGTTTACAGGAGTTACTGGGCCAAATATGGGGTCTGCCCATTTCAGTCTTTATGCATGGAAATTTGGCACCTTAATTTTCTGTGCCTATGTCCTCTTTGAGACATTATAGCAGCCCAGGAATGAAAATTACCCCATCATGGCATACCATTTTCAAAAGAAGACACCCTAGGGTTTTCCAAAAGGGTCATTTCACATCTTTTTGTGAAGCCCCTTAGGCATAACATCTGGCCAAATGTAGTGCTCATTTATTTTTAATGCGTTTTTTTCACAAACACTGCACTTTGGCTGTTTCTGTCATCAAGCTTTTATGTTTTACTGCTATAAAACACACATATTAGTGTTTGTCAAGGTCCTACGAGTAAAACAGTACCCCCCATGTACAGGTTTTATGGGGTTTACAGAAGTTACAGGGCCAAATATGGGGTCTGCCCATTTCAGTTTTTGTGCATGGAAATTTGGCACCTTAATTTTCTGTGCCTATGTCCACTTTGAGACATTATAGCAGCCCAGGAATGAAAATTACCCCATCATGGCATACCATTTTCAAAAGAAGACACCCTAGGGTATTCCAAAAGGCCCATGTCACATCTTTTTGTGAAGCCCCTTAGTCACAACACCTGGCCAAATGTAATGGTGATTTTTTTTGCATGCGTTTTTTGCACAAACACTGCACTTTGGCTGTCTCTGTCATCAACCTTTTATGTTTTGCTGCTATAAAACACACATATTAGTGTTTGTCAAGGTCCTACGAGTAAAACAGTACCCCCCATGTACAGGTTTTATGGGGTTTACAGAAGTTACAGGGCCAAATATGGGGTCTGCCCATTTCAGTTTTTATGCATGGAAATTTGGCACCTTAATTTTCTGTGCCTATGTCCTCTTTGAGACATTATAGCAGCCCAGGAATGAAAATTACCCCATCATGGCATACCATTTTCAAAAGAAGACACCCTAGGGTATTCCAAAAGGCCCATGTCACATCTTTTTGTGAAGCCCCTTAGTCACAACACCTGGCCAAATGTAATGGTGATTTTTTTTGCATGCGTTTTTTGCACAAACACTGCACTTTGGCTGTCTCTGTCATCAACCTTTTATGTTTTGCTGCTATAAAACACACATATTAGTGTTTGTCAAGGTCCTACGAGTAAAACAGTACCCCCATGTACAGGTTTTATGGGGTTTACAGAAGTTACAGGGCCAAATATGGGGTCTGCCCATTTCAGTTTTTATGCATGGAAATTTGGCACCTTAATTTTCTGTGCCTATGTCCTCTTTGAGACATTATAGCAGCCCAGGAATGAAAATTACCCCATCATGGCATACCATTTTCAAAAGAAGACACCCTAGGGTATTTCAAAAGGCCCATGTCACATATTTTTGTGAAGCCCCTTAGTCACAACACCTGGCCAAATGTAATGGTGATTTTTTTTGCCTGCGTTTTTTGCACAAACACTGCACTTTGGCTGTCTCTGTCATCAACCTTTTATGTTTTGCTGCTATAAAACACACATATTAGTGTTTGTCAAGGTCCTACGAGTAAAACAGTACCCCCCCATGTACAGGTTTTATGGGGTTTACAGAAGTTACAGGGCCAAATATGGGGTCTGCCCATTTCAGTTTTTATGCATGGAAATTTGGCACCTTAATTTTCTGTGCCTATGTCCTCTTTGAGACATTATAGCAGCCCAGGAATGAAAATTACCCCATCATGGCATACCATTTTCAAAAGAAGACACCCTAGGGTATTCCAAAAGGCCCATGTCACATATTTTTGTGAAGCCCCTTAGTCACAACACCTGGCCAAATGTAATGGTCATTTTTTTTGCATGCGTTTTTTGCACAAACACTGCACTTTGGCTGTCTCTGTCATCAACCTTTTATGTTTTGCTGCTATAAAACACACATATTAGTGTTTGTCAAGGTCCTACGAGTAAAACAGTACCCCCCATGTACAGGTTTTATGGGGTTTACAGAAGTTACAGGGCCAAATATGGGGTCTGCCCATTTCAGTTTTTATGTGTGGAAATTTGGCACCTTAATTTTCTGTGCCATGTCCTCTTTGAGACATTATAGCAGCCCAGGAATGAAAATTACCCCATCATGGCATACCATTTTCAAAAGAAGACACCCTAGGGTATTCCAAAAGGCCCATGTCACATCTTTTTGTGAAGACCCTAAGTCACAACACCTGGCCAAATGTAGTGCTCCTTTTTTTTGTATGCGTTTTTTGCACAAACACTGCCCTTTGGCTGTTTCTGTCATCAACCTTTTATGTTTTGCTGCTATAAAACACACATATTTGTGTTTGTCAATGTCCTAAGAGTAAAACAGTACCCCCCATGTACAGGTTTTATGGGATTTACAGATGTTACAGGGCCAAATATGGGATCTGCCCATTTACATAGAAAATTGGCACATTCATTTTATGGGCCTTTGTCCTCTTTGAGACATTATAGCAGCCCAGGAATGAAAATTACCCCATCGTGGCATACCATTTATAAAAGTAGACAACCCAGGGTATTGAAAAAGGACTATGTTTAGTCTTTGTTTGTAGCCACTTAGTCACAACATCTGGCCAAAGGTAATGTTCATATTTCAGTTTTAGTTTATCACAAAAACACTGCCTTTTTGCTGTTTATATCATCCTTTTATGTTTTACTGCTATAATACACCCATCTTTGTGTTCAGCGATGTCCCATGAGTACAACAATACCCCCTATGTACAGGTTTTATGTGGTTTTAGGAAGTTACAGCGCCCAATATAGGGTCTGCCAATTTGCATGGAAATTGGGCACATTGATTTTATGGACCTTTGTTGCCTTTGAGACAGTATGGCAGCGCAGGAATGAAAATTACCCCACCATGGCATACCATTTGCAAAAGTAGACAACCCAGGGTATTAAAAAAGGACTATGTTTAGTCTTTTTTTGTAGCCACTTAGTCACAAAACCTGGTCAAATTTAGTGGTCATATTTTTTTATTTGCTTTTTTCACACAGACTTTGCATGTTTTCTATTTAGATCAACATCATTATATTTTTTACTGCTATAATACACCCATATCTGTGTTCAGTGATCTCCCATGAGTGCAACAATACCCCCTATGCACAGGTTTTATGTGGTTTTAGGAAGTTACAGGGCCCAATATAGGGTCTGCATAGAAATTTGGCACATTGATTTTCTGGCCCTATGTTGCCTTTGAGACAGTATGGCAGCCCAGGAATGAAAATTACCCCCCTCATGACATACCATTTGCAAAAGTAGATAACTCAGGATATTCTAAAAGGAGTATTTTAGTTGTTTTGTATAACTTATAATGGCCTTAGAGTGGATGGGCTTAACATATAAAGGGACAGGACAAGGTCAGGGGATTTATGAAGTTAGGAATACAGAATAATAAAATAAAATAAATTAGGAACACATACAGATTGCTTTCAAATTAAAAGTTTAACTCTGTGTGATATATTCGAAAGCAATCAGTGATACAGAGGCCAGGTTGAGAGGGGCAGTCAGGGCAATGGTAACTAGAATCCCTCCTCCCTCCTTTTTTATAGCAGACTCTGCATCTTTTCTGGGGTGTTAATTTGCAGGCAGTGGGGGGGATCCTAGTGGGAAAATGCCTGCCACAGAGTCGCTCAACATTTTCAGATTGAACAGTGGGAGGATTAGGGGTCTGGTTAAACAAAATATCAGATGTTACATTTAACACAAATTCCAAAAAAGTATAAGTTTTCCCTGTGCCTGTTTTTTTGTACAGCACATATGCATTATATACTGCGATCTGCATAATATAAAAGGCTACTTTTTTGTACCAAGTTCTAGTTTTTCTTTGAATTAGATATGGCTGCAGGCACCGGTCAGCTAAATCTACCCCCCCCCCCATGTTTTTGTTGTACTCCACAATGCACTTTGGCTTTCGGATCTGTGCAGATCTTCCCTTCACAGACACTGGCACTGTAGCTTCATCGTGCATTGTGGAGAGCATGTACACATCTTTTTTATCAGTGTACCGAAGGGCCAGTAGCTCATTGTGGCGTAAAGCTGACGTTGTGCCCCTACTTTTTTTTCCATATGTCAGCTTCTGGGGGAAACCTTTGCGATTTTTTCTTGTTGTGCCACAGGCCACGGTTTCAAAATAAAACAAAAATTTTAATAGCTCTGTGCTGGTGTAAAAATTATCGAGCCACAAATGGTACCCTTTATTTAGCAGGGGTAGTAGGAAATCCCACACAATTTTCCCACTTGTGCCAACTGAATCTGGGCAGCCAGGTGGATCCAAGTGGCTATCCTTTCCCTGGTAGATGCGAAATGCCCAGGTATACCCAGTACTGCATTCACAGAGCTTATAAAATTTTACCCCATAGCGGGACCTCTTGGATGGTATATATTGCTTGAAAAGCAATCTCCCCTTAAATTTCATGAGGGACTCATCAATGCACGTGTCCTGCTCAGGTATGTAAACTTCTTTAAATTTTTGGGACAGGTGGCTTATCAGGGGCCTTAGTTTATATAACCTGTCATGCAGGGGGTCATTTTTGGGGGGGGCACTTGGTATTATCATTAAAATGGAGAAACCGCAGCAATTGTTCATATCTGTCCCTCTTCATAACCCCTGGAAAAAGAGGGGTAGCCAGGATGGGGTTCTGGCTCCAGTATGAACGAATGCTGGGTTTCTTCACAATCCCCATTATTAATGTCAGGGCCCAAAACTTTTTAATCTCTGGTATGTCAGTGGGATGCCAGGTATTTTTTCTGACATACAGAGATTGGGGATTTTTGGACAGATACTGGCTGGCATATAAATTTGTTTGAGCAACTATATGCTCAAACATAGCATCTGTCAGAATCAGTGACATATAGTTTATTGGCTCACATACTGGAACATCACTTGTTATGCCAGGAGTCTCAGTAAATTCTGGCATTTCTGGGGCAGTGAAATTTGGGGGTATCCAATTTTGGTCATTTGTGCGACGCCTCCTTTTAGGTGGCGGGCAGGGAGCACCAGCATCAGATGTATCACTCAGGGGCTCTATATCTGATGCCGTAAGGGTTGCGCTGTCAGACAGAGCAGAGAGGGTTTCACTCCCTGAATCTGCGGCAAGAATGGCATAAGCCTCTTCTGCTGAATAGCGTGCCATAAGGGATTTTTTTCAGTACAAATTACCACTTCACCACCACCAATTACCACTTCACCTTCCCCAAAATCCCACTAAACCACCCCAATTACCACCTCCCAATTACCACCCACCTATTCCCACCCACCCTATTCCCTATTTTTTTTTTTTTTTAAATTATGATTTTTTCTTTATATATATATTTTATTTTTATTTATTTTTTTTATAAACTAAAAAAAAAAGGAACTGGGAAGGGTAGTGATTGGGAACAGCAGGGAAGGGGTTAATAATAACTAAAGATCCCCACAAATAAACTTTTGGGCACTGATCAAAGCCCTGACAGGCTGATCACTGTGATATTAGGCTGATCACAGTAGCAGCTCAGTGATCAGCAGCAAAAACAATATATATATATATTTGTAACCCCCACAAATAAACCCCCAACGCTTTTGATCAACACTGATCAAAGCCCTAACAGGCTAAGCAAGTTATATTAGGCTGATCACAGTAGCAGCTCTGTGATCAGCAGCAAAAAAAATATATATATTGTTTGTAACTATATTTTTTCTCCCTCTCCGCTTTCTGCAGCACACACCAACACTAAACTGTCTTCCTCTCTCTCTCAGATCGCACTGAGAGCAGAGAGGAAGCGGATACACTTGTAACAGCCAATGATTCCACTCATTGGCTGCTACAGTGTTACAGGGGACAATCGATACACCCCCTCCATGCTGATTGGATCCTGGGGGAGTGCCAGAGGTGCTAGGCACATCCCCCAACCGGATCCACAACAAAGAAAATAACGGAGGGGGCACAGGAGCTGAAAACCGTTATGCCGTTCTATTCCGTCATAACGGCTCTAAAGCCCAGTGTAATTATGACGGAATGGAACGGCATAACGGCGTTAAAAGGTTAATGCTGAAATGGCTATTTTTTCAGCGTTAAAACACAAACGCAAAACTCGTAATCTAGGTATTAATTACCAGGTCCTCTTTTATTCAAACTCTGCACAGCTAAATTGAAATTCAGGTAATTAGTATTAGTGAACGATTAAGTCCTGATGTGATTAGGGATTCAACAGTAACTTTTATCATTTTATTTTTGTTATATAGTCTGGGTGTTTTGTTTGTGATCGTATTATTTGTAAATAAGCTAGAGAAATACGTTTGGTTAAAAATGTTTGTTTTAGTAACTCTTGTCATTTTATATTGGAATATCATTGTGGTTTGTAAGTACACAAATGTTAAATATTATTTGCTTTTCTCACACCATTAGTAACACAAATGTGACTTGTCTGGACTGATAAAGACATTTCATAGAATTTGCTCTTGCAAGAAAAAAATAAACTTCTTTTCTAACAGCAGGGTCAGAAGTTTCTATTGAGATGGGCTAATTTTAGACACCAGGGCTATGGAAATAAATATATATAGCTGGTTTAATGAGAGCAAATCTTGGAGTATACAGCAAGGTTATCTTATTGAACTAGCATCAAATGGCATTAATTACACCAAGATTGAAAAAAGTTATATATGCAACTAAATAGATGTCCGCCATGATGGCAATCCACCCAAATATCGCCTCACTTAAGGCATCTTAAAAGGACATTGTATACTAGATTTTTCTTTGCATAAATGTTTTGTAGATTATCTACTTATATAGCCCATCTGGGAGTGTTTTTTGTAACAATGTATAGTTTTGCTTATTTTTTTTTTTTTATTTTTTTATTTGTTATTTTTACATATTGTACATCAAACAAAATTCAACAATCAAAAGGCAATGCAGCGTTATAAACAGAAATGTTGTGAGTTGGGTTTGCCTTTTCTTTTAAGGCGTTCATGGTCCAATAGCTAGTGCAACCATCTGAGAAAGTCTGTAGGTGGAAGGCTCATTAGATTCTTGCTGCATAATGCTTGAGTATGTGGGTTGGTCATGACAAAAATAACGATCAACAAGTAAAAACAAATAAAGACTAACATAACAACAAAAATATAACTTAAGAAAGTTTCCTGCTGATCCCTCGTTAAAAATTGATAAAAGAGAGAGAAACATATCGCTCACCTGAGGAAAAAGGTCATGGGCCGTCCTGGCGGTCCGGCACTCCCCGATCTCTAGCGTGATTGTCAGTTCCCGGCAAGACTATCCAGTAGCTGATAGTAAGGTATGTATAGCGTGTATATGGTATATGGGAAAAAATGATGAAATGTCTCAAAGGTACTCCCGCCATAAGAAGCTGGCATCTAAGATGGTCTGTGTTTTGTTACGGCACATGTAGCCATATTTTTCTAGGGAGAACTGTTCCTCAACTTCCTCGACCCACATAGGTTTGTTTAGTGTGATGGGTTTTTTCCAATGTTTAGCTATCAGTTTTCTAGCACTGTTAAGGCCTATTTGTAGGACTAGCGTCTTTAGGCGACATGGTATCTTTGGTAAGTCATTCAACAAGGCTATTTTCGGTGTTAATTGAAAGTTGGCTGTGAGGCATTGTTTATAGTAGGTTTCAGCTGCATCCCATAGAGGACGTATTTTAGGGCAATGCCACCACATATGTACGACACTACCAAGGGCTCCACAGCCTCTCCAGCATGAGCTTGAGGTGCCGGGGTATATATTGGCTATCCTCGATGGCGTTAGGTACCATCTAAGGAGTAGTTTAAAGTTTAGTTCTAGTATCGATGTAGAAGAGGAGGATCTTTTAACTGATCGAAATATTTTATTCCAGTCTTCTATGTCTAGGTCTATTGTAAGATCTGTGTTCCACTTGGCAGTGAATGATGGTAATGTGTCTAAGGTGGTACTTATGAGGATCTTACGTGATAAGGAGAGTGTCCCTCTTGGGATTATCCCAGTGAGGCATAGATGTTCAAAGGCAGTGGGTCTCCTTAGGAGATCTATTTTGTAAGGCGATGTGTGTATATAATGGTGTAATTGGGCATATTTTAGCCATTTGGAAAATCTCCCCTCAGCTATCTCCGTTAGTTTATCTCTTTCTAATAATTTCCCTGCTTCCGTGAATTTGAATAGGGGGATGGTATAGTCCCACTCAATTAGTCTTTGAAATCCCTTGTCTAGGCCCCCTATCATTTCTGCATTTAGGACAACTGGGAATAGGGGTGATCTGTATGTGGATATGTGGTGTTTAGTGGCTATTATATGGTCCCAGCATCTGAAAAGCTGTTTGTGAATTTCAAGGTGAGTGCATTGGGGAGGTCTAAGGTCTTTGGATACCCAGCAGAGAGCATGAACTTGGGGGGCTTTTAGAATATGTGAGTCTATTGTAACCCAAGCTTTATGTTCATGTATTTTGTGCCAGTCCAGGATCCTTTGTAATGTAACTGCTTGGTAATATTCCTCAATCTTAGGTAGGCCCAGCCCGCCATTCAGGTTGGGCCTGTACAACGTGTTTTTATTGATTCTTGGTTTGCATTTATTCCACACAAATGTGTTAAGGGTTTTCTGGACTTTACTTAGGTATGAAAGCGGTAGGTGTAACGGGAGGGTTTGTAGCATATAGAGGATCCTGGGCAATGTTGTCATTTTTATGGCTTGGATCCTACCCCACCAGGAAATTGGTTTGTTCGTCCATGATTTAAGGTCCCGCTGCGTATTGAGGAAGAGTGTGTTGTAATTTTTGTCAAATAGGGTTGTCTGGTTCGGTGAGAGGTGGATTCCTAAATATTTGATTGTGTCTGTTTTAAGTCGTAGTGGGCAGACCGACGATAGGGCTTTAAATTTGGTGTCAGACAAATTAATGTTTAGGATCTCAGATTTCTGTTTATTGACCAGAAAGCTGGTATATGTACCAAACTCGTCCAACTCAGACATGATTGCTGGTATGGACGATGATGGGGATGAGACTGTGAATAACACGTCATCCGCGTATAATGCTATTTTGTAATTTTGTTGGTCAATCTCTATTCCTTTAATGTGTTGGTTCATACGTACTCGCGATGCAAAAACTTCCATCATTAAGATGAAGAGGATCGGGGATAGCGGGCATCCCTGACGTGTGCCATTCTGAATTGGGAAGGGATCTGATAGAATTTTGTTAACTTTTACTTTAGCATTTGGGTGGGAGTATAGGCTGAATATTCTGTTTATGGTTTTGGGGCCGAATCTTAAGTTTTTTAAGAGTAATTTTAAAAATTGCCAATTAGTTCGGTCGAAAGCTTTTTCAGCATCTATAGCTATAAGTACTGATTCGATGTTTTGATATTTGGAGAATTCTATTAGTGTTAGGGCTCTAAGGGTATTGTCTCTAGCCTCTCGGCCAGGTACGAAGCCTACTTGGTCAGTGTGAATAATGTCGGTGAGAACTGAATTTAGGCGGTTTGCTATAATTTTCCCTAAAATCTTTATATCGACGTTTAAAAGTGAAATTGGTCTGTAGTTGGCTGGGTCATCGCTTGATTTGTCTGGCTTTAAAATAACTGTGATGTGTGCTGCTAAAGAGTCGTTTGTGAGGGTGCTTCCTTCGTCAAGGGCCGTAAAGTGTTTTAACAAATGTGGAGCTATGATCTCTCTGTAAGTCTTGTAGTATAGGTTGGTTAAGCCGTCTGGTCCTGGGCTTTTCCCTGTGGGGAGGTCTTTAATAACGTTTAGGATTTCTGTCAGAGTAATGGGCTTTTCTAGATCTAGTGTTTGTGTTAATTTGGTAAGGTTGGCCGATTGGATATAATTTATCATCTGTCGTGTATGCTTTGGGGTGGTATTGGTCTCAAGATTATAAAGCCGTCTGTAAAAATCCCTGAAGTGTGCAGCTATTACTTTACTGTCCTGGATAATTTCTCCTTGGGGGGTCTTAAGGCTATGAATGTGTGTCATGTAGGCTCTGTCTTTAAGTGAGTTGGCTAATAATCTGCCTGGCCGATTACCTTCATAAAGGTATTTCTTTCTGAGTCGTAAAGTTTTCCTCTGGGCTTCAGAGAAAAGTAGAGTATTAAGCTCTTTTCTTATGTTTGTCAGTTTGCTAAGAGTGTCTCTCTCTTGTGGTCTCTGTTTATGTCTGAGTTCAAGCGTGTGTAGTTCTGTTGTCAGGGAATTTAGTTGAGTATCGTACTGTTTTTTGAGGTATGCTCTGTGTTTGATACATTCGCCCCTAAATACTGTTTTATGAGCTTCCCACACAAAAAGAGGGTGTGTTTCTGGTATCGCGTAGTTTTGCTTATTTTAACATTGTGCTGATTTTCAGACGCCTAACCAAGCCCCAAAGTTTTAAATGTATACCGATGTATACAGACTTTAGATTGCTTCTGTTTGTATAATGGGTCTTTTCATATGCAGGGGAGGGTATGCTCTTGGCGCCTTTCAGTGGGTGTCCCAGTCTAACCTCATCAACAGTGCTAAATTGGGAGCTTCTAAGTAACTTTTAAAAAGGTTTTATACTGGATTTTTATATCAGTTCCTGTGCATATTCTTCTTTATAGTAGTGTCTATTACATGCAGTTATATAATAATTGGTGCATACTGTCCCTTTAAGAAAGGTGAATGTTTATAAGGTTGTAAACTAATCCATAAACTAATATGAATGATGGGAATTTAAATAAGAATAAGGTTAACAGGGAAGTGTTTTGGTTATCAGTACTGGGGATTGTTTGGAATAATATATGCCTTAATGCTGAGGTCAGGGCTTTTCAAACCAGTCCTGAGGTCTCCCCAACAGACCAGATTTTCAGGATTACCTTGGATCAGAGCAGGTAAAATAACCATGTTTAGTAATCAGCTGATTGTTTCACCTGTGCTCCAGTTCAGATATCCTGAAAATCTGGGCTGTTAGGGAGGCCTGAAGACTGGAGTTAAAAAACCCTGAGATAGAGCATATAATTTTAAACAACATACAATTTACTTATATTAGCAAGTTTGCTTAATTCTGTTGGTATCCTTTGTAAAAGGAGTAACAGTGCACTGCTGGGAGCTAGCTGAACACATCGGGAAAGCCAAAGACAAAAAGCATATGCGTGCAGCCACCAATCAGCAGCTAGCTCCCTGTAGTGCACTGCTGCTCCTGAGCCTACCTAGGAATGCTTTTCAACAAAGGATACCAAGATAAGGAAGCAAATTAGATAAGAGAAGTAAATTGGAAAGTTGTTTAAAAGTGTATGCTCTATCAATCAATCATAACTCATGATAGAAAGAGCTAACACGATTAAGGGCAAGTAAACCTGAAACATTGTTGTTGTTACCAGGGGCTGAATAAAGGATTTTCCCAGTGCTGCTGGAATTTTTGGATGTCATGAAAGAAAATGTGGGGTTTTATGTCTTTTTTTAAAGGACCATTAAATGCACTAGAATTGCATAATCAATGCATGCATAATAAAAAGACAATGCAACAGAACTCTCTCTGAATTTCAAATAAGCAGTAAATGTATTTTTCTGACAAATGTATAAATGTCCTTCTATTTCCCTGCTTCCTGTGTCATGTGACACCCATCAGCAACCCACAGACTCATATGTCTACTCTGTGACCTCTTGCACATGCTCAGTAGGAGCTACTGTTTCAGGAGTGTGCATATAAAAAGAATGTACACAGATTTTAAAATAGAAGTAAATTGGAAAGCATTGCCATGTTCTGTCCGAATTATGAGACATTAATGTTGACTTTCGTTCCCCTTTAAAAAAAAAAAGGAACAAACATGTGAGATGAAAATTTAAAAGGGCAAAGTGCAAAAGTGACCATTATTATGAGAAAACAATAGAATAGACAGCAATAGACAATAGTAGCATTAGACTAAACTGATATGCTACTGGAAAGTGCTTCTCTGTGAAAGGCACAAGGCTGTATTCTGGGTGGACGCATCCCATAGAGCATCTATTACAACGCTCACAGTATAGCATTTCACTTTCTTTGTCTTGTAGGCAAATGACGCTTGGAAACTTTATCCTCCTAAAGGTAATCTGGGCTACCAGAAATGGACCATTTGCCTAATGTGCCTTAGAGGGATATCGCTGCACCACCACTGATATAACCCACGTTCATTGAATCATATCCCTGGATTAGCTATATTAGTGTTGAAGAAGTAGCATTGCAATGTAGTTTGGTGTTTTGCTTTGGATTCTTAACAGAGGCCTACAGAGACACCTAGTGGCTAGTTTAGATATAAATGATTATAGGGGTCAAAGAAAAAAGTAAAAAAAAGTTAAAGGGATTAAAAAAGTGCAAAAAGAAAATTCTCTAATGTGGTTATTGCACCATGGTTTGTCTATAATTATGTAATTTAACCTTTACAGAGGGGTTAAAGTTAGCTCTGCATCATTAAACTCCAGAGCAGCAGCACTACTGAGATCTAGCTGAACACATCCTATTAGCCAATGACAAGAGAGCACTATTCACCAGATAGCTCCCACTAGTGCATTACTGCTACTAAGTCTATCTAGGTATGCTTTTCAAAGAAGGATACCAAGAGAATTAAGTAAATTTGATAAGAGAAATAAATTGAAAAAGTGCTTAAAACTGCATGCTCTAGCTGAATCATGAAATGTACAAGGATAGTAAACACTTTTAGACTGAAAGGAAAGATATTTAGATATATGTAGCATTGTCTTGCAGTATAATTTTAGTATTTAATTTCTCCCCTCATCCTGTAATTTAATTCTAAAAATTGTGAGCTTTCCAACTCTTGAATTTCATTCAGTCTGTAAGCAGCTATGTTGAATTCCAGGTAAATTTATTAGTAAATGCCTCAAGTCCCAATAACGGAAACAAACAAAAAAAAAAAAAAAATATATATATATATATATATATATATACTGTATATATATATATATATATATATATATATATACACTGTCAGAAAAAAGGGTACGGTTGGGGTCCGTTTGCGAACACTTAGGGTACAACTGCTGTGGTTGTACCCTCAATGGATCATAATTACACCTTAAGGAACTAATATGTACCATTTAGCGGTAAATAAGGTACAAATATGTTTCCAACTGTCAAAGGGTCCATGTCTGTACCATTTAATCCCCCCAAAAAGGTACAATCATTTATGTAACTAAAAGGATGAGGGGGATGGGTGGTTCAAGGCTGCCAAACCCTGCAAGTCCATATCATTTGTACACCTCACTTATTCATATTAACATAACTGGCAGTCACCCAAAATGAATGCAACATACATGTTGTACAGCAAAATAATTATGTTCAATTGTTGTTGGTAATATGCAAGAAGTGGGCAAAGCAAAAAAAATACTTAAAGGGACAGTCTACACCAGAATTGTTATTGTTTAAAAAGATGGATAATCCCTTTATTACCCATTCCCCAGTTTTGCATAACCAACAGTTATATTAATATACTTTATATCTCTGTGATTACCTTGTATCTAAGCCTCTGCAGACTGCCCCCTTATCTCAGTGCTTTTGACAGACATGCAGTTTAGCCAATCATTGCAGACTCCTAAATAACTACATGGGAGTAAGCATATTGTTATCTATTTGACACATATGAACTAGTACTGTCTAACTGTGAAAAACATTCAAAATGCCCTGAGCTAAGAGGCGGTTTTCAACGGTTTAGAAATCAGTTTGAACCTACCTAGGTTTAGCTTTTCAAAAATACCACCAAGGGAACAAAGCAAATTTAGTGATAAAAGTCAATTGGAAAGTTGTTTAAATTTGCATGCCCTATCTGAATCATGAAAGTTTAATTTTGACTAGACTGTCCCTTTAATAACCCATATATTCAATGATACTGTGTTGCTGGTTCTAAATGGCAAACAAGCACTAAACATTTTAATGTTTATATTTAGAGCATCAAGATGTTAACTCTTAAACATGAAGCAAATGTATTAACTAATTTTACAAAGACATTTTTTTGTTTTAAACTAGAAAATAAACAAGAGCTGTTTAACCCCTTAACGACACGAGTCGTACAGGGTACGTCACACACAACCTGGTCTTTAAAGACCAGCGACGTACCCTGTACGACTTTGGGGATTAAAGCGGCTGGAAGCGATCCTGATCGCTTCCAGCCGCTTTACGGTTATTGCAGTGATGCCTCGATATTGAGGCATCCTGCAATAGCCTTTTTCCCCCATCCGATGTAGAGAGAGCCACTCTGTGGTCCTCTCTGCACCGGCATCGATGGCCGCAATCGTTGGTGGGTGGGAGCTGACCGTGGGAGGCGGGTGGGCGGCCATCGATGAAAAACTGAAGAGAGAGGGGGCGGGAAAGTGGGAGCGTGCACGAGAGCGCGCGCGTGCACGGGGGGTGGCGGGCGGGCGCGTGCACGGGGGGGAACCGCTACACTACAGCAAATACATGCTATATGAGTGGCAGTAAGGGGGGATAAAATCCCCAACAAAAGTAAATCTAAGGGATCTGGGAGCGGGTGGGTGATTGGTCTGTGGGGGGGGGGGAAGCTACACTACAGAAAAAAATAAAAAAATAAAAAAATAATTAAAAAAAACACATTTGTATTTGAAAACAGGGTACTGGCAGACAGCTGCCAGTACCCAAGATGGCTCCCAGTAAGGTAGAGGTGAAGGGTTAGAGAGCTGTTTGGGGGGGATCAGGGAGGTTGGGGGCTAAGGGGGGGTCCTACACAGCTGCATATGTAAATATGCTATACAAATGTTTTTTAAAATTTTAAATATACCTTTTATTTTAGTACTGGCAGACTTTCTGCCAGTACTTAAGATGGCGGGGGCAATTGTGGGGTGGGGGAGGGAAGGGAGCTGTTTGGGAGGGATCAGGGGGTCTGATGTGTCAGGTGGGAGGCTGATCTCTACACTAAAGCTAAAATTAACCCTGCAAGCTCCCTACAAGCTCCCTAATAAACCCCTTAACTGCTAGCCATAATACACGTGTGATGCGCAGCAGCATTTAGCGGCCTTATAATTACCAAAAAGCAACACCAAAGCCATATATGTCTGCTATTTCTGAACAAAGGGGATCCCAGAGAAGCATTTACAATCATTTATGCCATACTTTGAAAAGTTGTTTGTAAATAATTTCAGTGAGAAACCTAAAATTGTGAAAAATGTTAAGTTTTTTTTTATTTGATCGCATTTAGCGGTGAAATGGTAGCATGAAATATACCAAGATGGGCCTAGATCAATATTTGGGGTTGTCTACTACACTACACTAAAGCTAAAATTAACCCTAGACGCTCCCTACATGCTCCCTAATTAACCCCTTCACTGCTGGGCATAATACACATGTGATGCGCAGTGGCATTTAGCGGCCTTCTAATTACCAAAAAGCAATGCCAAAGTCATATATGTCTGCTATTTCTGAACAAAGGGGATCCCAGAGAAGCATTTACAACCATTTATGCCATAATTGCACAAGTTGTTTGTAAATAAGTTCAGTGAGAAACCTAAAGTTTGTGAAAATATTTGGGAAAAAGTGAACAATTTTTTTTATTTGATTGCATTTGGTGGTGAAATGGTGGCATGAAATATACCAAAATGGGCCTAGATCAATGCTTTGGGTTGTCTTCTAAAAAAAATATATAAATGTCAAGGGTTAATCAGGTATTCCTGACAGATATCAGTGTTCCAATGTAACTAGCGCTAATTTTGAAAAAAAGTGGTTTGGAAATAGCAAAGTGCTACTTGTATTTATGGCCCTATAACTTGCAAAAAAAGCAAAGAACATGTAAACATTGGGTATTTCTAAACTCAGGACAAAATTTAGAAACTATTTAGCATGGGTGTTTTTTGGTGATTGTAGATGTGTAACAGATTGTGGGGGTCAAAGTTAGAAAAAGTGTGTTTTTTTCCATTTTTTCCTAATTTTTTTTATCATTTTTTTAAAGTAAATGATAAGATATGATGAAAAAAATGGTATCTTTAGAAAGTCCATTTAATGGCGAGAAAAACGGTATATAATATGTATGGGTACAGTAAATGAGTAAGAGGAAAATTACAGCTAAACACAAACACCGCAGAAATTTAAAAATAGCCCTGGTCCTTCAGGGAAAGAAATTGAAAAATGGCCTTGGTCCTTAAGGGGTTAAGAACCAGTTTTTTTAAAAATAAAATAAAATTGTAACCGTTCACCAGTCACATACATGGACATTGTGTGACACGCCATAGCGCCATCTGTTGGTTGAAAGTTCCTTGACATGTGTAACACAGCTCCATCTATTGGTAGCAAGTTCATCACCAAAGTGTGTACTAGGGAAATAGACTCATTTGCATATATTTTGCATAGAGTGACAATTCAATGTATGGTTGTGAGTTTTATCATTTATCCCTCCCCCGAATCTGCCTTCTTTTTGTTAGAGTTATATTTTATTATTATGTTGTATTCTATATGTTTTCTATATATTTATGTTTTATGTGGCATGTCACCCTAAATTAAATGGGGTGTTTTTAGAGTCTAGTACAGAGTGCTATAAATCACATTGAGTAGTTCATTTTGGAACTGGTTGTTTAGCCTTGCTGTTTCAGGTGGTTCTGTAGCAGTCTTTGGAATTGCTACATGGCTGGCTACAGTTAAGTATACAAACTTTTTTTTAAATCTGCAGTGTGGCTATTGTAATACTGCCTGAAAAAGTACACATTGAATGTATATTTGAATGGTATATGATAAATTTAATAGAACAGCATTTGTAATATGCTGTGTTGAGTACAAAGTTGCCATCATGAGGTACAAAGAGCTTGTCACTGGGGCAGTACCCTTAAAAAGCCAGATTTGCACCATTTTTTAAGGGTACAATATGGTACCATAGCAATGAGGTCCAATCTAGTCACCAAAGGTACATATTTGCCTTTGAAAGGTACAATCTGCAAGGGTACCAATTTGTACCCATTTTAAAGGGTACAGCAGGTGTACCTTTGAGGGTACTGCCCCAGTGACAAGCTCTTGTACCCCTAAAGGTACCATTTTTGCACATTTTTTCTGACAGTGTATATATAAAATGTGTGTGTGTATATATATATATATATATATATATTTATATATGTATATAGATATATATGTGTATATATAAACTGAAATGTGCTGGCGCTGTGCTTGTCTTTTGAAGTAACATTTGCTACGTTAATTTTCTTGTTATCATATAGTTTTTCAGTCGCTCTTAGCAGTCTCCTTCATGTTTTTATTTGTACAATTAACCGTCTGCCAGTGACAGCTGCAATGAATTGGAGCACCCAACTTATGACAAACCTACAATATACAGTAATGTTGTCGAATAGATGGTCTTGACTAATTAATTATGTATGTGGAAATAGATTGAGCTAGAAACAGGTCAGTTACTTGGTCCATCATGTTAAAATAATTATATATATGGAATAGCTACAATCTTGTTCCTAGATTGAGGAGAGCGTCAGAATACACTGCAGTGCTTAGGTTATTCTCTACCTTCCTCTATTCATGTTAAAATCTAGTTTTCACTTTTTTCTAGTGCTGATTTGTTTGCAGCAATTCTTCTTTGGATACCTGCAGTGCAATCTAGGTTCCACAATTGCGGCACCCATAATTAGAGGGGGGTGCAGGAAATGTATTTAGTGTTTAATGTCTCTTTAAGGGCACATAGAAGTCCAAAATTAAACAATGATTCAGACAGAGAGTATTGTTTAAAAAAAAAAATATTACTTTAATTCTCCTGTTACCCTTCCTGTGGGAACACACAATAGATCAACAATATCAGGAAACTAGCCAAATCTAATACATGGCCGACAACAAAACATAAACTAGGGAAACAAACTGCTCCTATCCTGGAGGTGAGCTGAGAGGACAGGCTATTTTCTCGCCTACAAGCAGCTTCAAGCCTCAAACAGAGACTGTGGGACTACAGCTATGTAATAATTACAACTCACTCAGTGGCCGACCATTACTGGTCCGGTTATTAGTTGGCATCCGCATCCAGTAAGCTCGTAACTGCATCCAGTAATGAACTCAACAGGCTCGCCCCCGCTGCTAAGGTCACATGACACAATGAGGACAGACATAATCAGGAATCTCCGCTGCTCCAGATAACGTGACCAAGCAAACAATGTAAAGATGAAGATTGATAAAAACTACAGACTTTATTTTGAAAAATTAAAAAGATATGATTGATACATTATGGAAAAAAAGGGTTAAGAAAAAAACTGGTCTAAAGTGTTTAAGCTGCAAACTGACTGTAATCATAGGTATCCGGAGGGGGGGGGGCACTTGCTCCCCCTGGAATTTGCAAGCACACAGCAATTGCCTCCTGTTGCCCCTATAGATGATTTTAATAGGACCACTGGTGCTGCAGGTACAAAGGTCTCAGTGACTGGCAAACTGTTCATAAATATTTTTTGTACCTCAAATTGCAGCTGTACTGGTTGTGGCTCAGCTGCTTTACTTTATGTTCCTGCACAGTCTGCCCTCATCCTTAAAGGGATACTGAACCAAATTTTTCTTTCATGATTCAGATAGAGCATGCAATTTTTTCTTTGTTCTCTTGGTATCTTTATTTGAAAAAGCAGGAATGCAAGCATAGGAGCCATCCCATTTTTGGTTTAGCACCCTGGATAGTGCTTGCTGCTTGATGGTTACATTTAGCCACCAATCAGCAAGCGCTAACAAAGTGCTGAACCAAAGATGGACCGGCTTGTAAGCTTACATTCCTTTTTCAAATAACGATACCAAGAGAATGAAGAAAAATTGATAATAGGAGTAAATTAGAATATTGCTTAAAATTGCATGCTCTATCTGCATCATGAAAGAAAAAAATTGGGTTCAGTATCCCTTTAAATTTTTATGCAGGGACTCACAAAAACGGGAGTGGCTGCCTGTATGAGTCATCAGTTGCTAGGCAACATTCTCTCCTCCCAGCTTGTGCTTCTAAATGCTGCTGAGGAGGGGAGTTGCAGAAGGGATATGGGAACTAGCTGGTGTTCAGGTGCAAAACGGGTGTGGGAGCCAGTAATACTCAAAATGAAGTTCAGCCCCTGGCGTTTTGCTGTAGGAGATAGAGATCAACAACTGGCATGTAAGTGTCAATGTTTATTTATTTGTGTTAAGTGGGTTTTATATGTATGTGTGTGTCACTATAAGCAAATGTGTAAGTTTGCTCCTGTGTGTATGGGTGCAAGAGTGATAGTTTGTTCCTGTGTGTGTGAGTAAGAGTGATAGTTTGTTCCAGTGTGTTTGAGTAAGTGTTAGTTTGTTCCTGTGTTTGTATGTATGAGCAACAGTGTGAGCGTGTCCCTGTGTGTGAGTAAGAATGTGAGTTCCTGTGTGTTTGTGCAAAAGTGTGAGTTTTTCCCTGTGTGTGAGCAAGAGTGTGAGTTTGTTCCTGTGTGTGTTTGTGACCAAGAGTGTGAGTATTTGTGTGTGTATGAGCAAGAGTGTGAGTTTGTTTCTGTGTCTTGAAATGCAAGAATGTAAGTTTAGATGCCGGCCCATTTTTGGTGAGCACACTGTGTTGTTCTTGCTGATTGGTGGGTAAATTCACCTACCAATAAACAAGTGCTTTCCATGGTCTGAACCAAAAAAATAGCTTAGATGCCTTCTTTTTCAAATAAAGAAAGCAAGAGAACGAAGAAAAAATGATAATAGGAGTAAATTAGAAAGTTGTTTAAAATTGCATGCTCTATATGAATCACGAAAGAAAAAAATTGGGTTCAGTGTCCTTTTAAATACCAGACGAAGATTATGAGGGGGGGGGGGGGGGTAAAAAATACCTCTTATAATTGTGGATCGAACCTGCCTTTGCCATTCTTGTATTTAGGAGACCAATGGAGATTTCCAATGTCTAGGTATAACCTGTTTTGCGCTATGAACAAGAACAGTAATGTGTTTTTATGTAATTTCGTGAGTTTAGGAATGGGTCTATGAAACAAGGCAAAAGCCGGTTCGAATGTGATATTAGCAGATAGTGTGGTGTTGATTTGTGTTAATACTTGTGACCAGAATGGAGCCAGCAGGGGGCAAGACTACCAAACATGTGTTAGGGTACCCATTTCGCCACGTCCTCTCCAGCATCTGTCTGAAGCATTGGGGTATATTAATTTTGAATCTATAGGGGGTTAAGTGCCACTGCATTAGTATTTTATAGTTGGTTTCTATAATGTTTGCTGAGATGGATGCTTTAGCAGTTCTTTGGAATATCAGGTTCCATTCTTTACTAGAAGGAGGAGAGAGTAATTCCTTTTCCCATTTATGGGTATATAGGGGTAAACTGTTGGATAGTGACGTGATTAGAATTTTGTAAATTAAAGACCTTGTTCCTCTTATAGGGGTCGTACTAGAGCATAGAGATTCAAATGCTGTATGCTGATGGGATATTTTGGTTTTGTCTGGATGGGAGGAGAGGATGTAGCGCAGTTGCAAGTATCGGAACCAGTGTAAGAACATTCCCTGTCCATGATCCAATAAGTCCTCTCTATTTTTTAAGGTGTTACCCATGAGTATCATAAAATAGGGCATAATGTCTCTTAGTGATGGTGTTGTCATGTATTTTATATCATTGCCAAAGGGTAGGGATGTATCTGAGAGAACTGGGGTGAGGGGTGAAGGTATTGTGGAGAATATTTGTTTATAGTTTGACTCCAGGTTTGGTAAACCTCATCTATTATTGGGTAAGAATCTTTGACTTTAGGCCACATGTTCTTAGGTAACTAACATAGTGCTCCTAGTTGAGATTTTTGCAAGATCAGGTGTTCAAGCTGCACCCATTCTATGAGCTGTATGCTATTGCACCAGTCTACTATCCTTTGAAGTATCAATGCTGCTCTATATTTTGCTATACAGGGTACCCCCCAAACCTCCACTCGACTTAGGATGGTATAAAGTGGATTTTGCTACTCTAGGGTGTTTACCGGACTAAATGTATCTGTTTAAGGTATTTTGAAGATTAGATTGGGAGGGTATTAAATAGGTACAGTATTCTGGGAAGAATAGTCATTTTCACTCTAGAGATTTGTCCTAACCATGATAGAGATTTATGGCTCTACTTGGTTAGTTAAATTTTAGTCTCTGACATTAGCTTGTCGTAATTGTGTTTATGGAGTATTGTATGGTCAGAAGATAAATATATGCCCAAGTATTTGATATATTCCTTTTGTATTGCTAAAGAATACTTTCTATGAAGCTTTTGTAAGATCTCCTGTTCTATCCCTATGCCTAAAAGTTCTGATTTGGAATGGTTAATAGGGAAATTAGAATATTGTCCATATGTAGCTAAAGCTTGTATGATTGAAGGAATTGAAGTTAGAGGGGAGGTGATAGAGAAAAGGACATCATCCGCCCAGGGGCGGTTCTACACAGGGGCCCACAGGGGCCAGTGCCCCTGTAAAAATGTCCCTGGCCCCCCCTGTGGCCCCCCTGAGCTGGCCACTGAGCTAAATGAATAATAAATGAATAATAAATAATAAAAATAATGAATAAATACAGGACAAGATCAAGGCTATTTATCTGCTTCCTTGTCCCTGAAATGCTGTTTAGTTAAAGCGTGGGTGTATGTATATGTGTGTGTGTATATATATATGTGTGAATGGATGTGTGTATATATGTGTGTGTGTGTGTATGTATGTATGTATATATATATATATATATATATATATATATATATATATATATATATATATATATATATATAAATATAAATAAATAAATCAACTTTAAGTAAATCCGCCCTCCTAATGTCAACCACCCGGATGTTCTGTGTAGAAAATATAACTTCACCAAAAGATAGAGACAAACCAGGATTTATTCAAGCGTGGAGTCAAAATTTATTGACGTTTCAGGGAGTAAACCTCCCCTTCTTCAGAACATGAGTTCTGAGGAAGGGGAGGTTTACTCCCTGAAACGTCAATAAATTTTAACTCCACGCTTGAAAAAATCCTGGTTTGTCTATGTCTTTTGGTGAAGTTATATATATATATATATACTGTACATACATACATATACACATACACACACAAATTATATATATATATATATATATATATATATATATATATATATATATATATATATAATTTGTTTCCGTTTTTTAATGTGCCCCCCTGGTTAAACACTGGCCCCACCTTGGCCCCCCCAGTAAAAATTTTCTAGAACCGCCACTGCATCCGCCTATAGTGATATTTTATATTGTTCTTTGCCAATAGAAATGCCCTCTATAATAGGATCTTTCCAAATGTAGGAGGCTAACACTTCCATTGCTAGGGCAAAAAGTAATAGGGATAGGGGACACCCGTCTCGTGCCGTTCGTGATTGGGAAATTTAGAGATAATGTGTTATTACATTTGATGGCTGCCAAGGGGTCAGAGTATAGTGCAAAGATATGATTAATGTGTAATTGGCAACAACCAAATGTATTTAGTGTATTCCGCAGAAAGAGCCAATCTAACCTATCAAATGCTTTTTCTGCATCCATGGTCATGATTACTGCTTGGCGATTGGAATGTTTTGTATATTCTATGAGTTGTGTAACTTTGTTAGTGTTATCTCGGGCTTCCCTCCCAGGGATGAAGCCAGTTTGGTTTAGGTGGATGAGTTGTGGTAGGAATTTGTTAATTCTGATGGCCAGGAGTTTAGCATAAATTTTAATATCCCGGTTTAGAAGTGAGATTGGGTGATAACTGACAGGTTCCTCTGGGTTCTTTCCTGGCTTTTGATTTTTTCTTAAGGGCTCGAGCTAGTAGTTTGCCCGCCTTGTTACTTTCTAAAAAATAATTTCCTATTTCGGTTTAGGTTATGTTGCTGTGCTTGTTGGTGAAGAAGATCTGTTCGTCCGTTGGGTGTAGTTTATGTAGGTCTTCTAGTTTGGAGAGTGAGAATGATGATTGGTTGTATTTTTCTTTATTTTTGCTTAATTATTTGTGATTTTAACTTAATGAGGTGACCTCTAGTATAACATTTGTGAGCCTCCTATACCGAGAATGGACTGACATCCGGAGTGTGGTTTATAGTGAAGAATACTGTTAGTGATTCTGAAATAGATTCAACTATGGTAGGGTCTGGCAGGAGTAGGCCATCCATTCACCATAGAAAGGGGGAGTTTGGTTTGGTGGGCAATGTCATTTTTAAGATTATTGCTGAATGGTCTGACCAGGCGTTATGTGTGATGTAGGAGTCATTAATGTATTGTAGGCCTGTTTGGTCTGTAAAAAAGTAGTCTAGGCGAGAGAACTTTTTATTTGGGTGTGAGAAAACTGAGTAGTCTCTTATACTTGGGTGTAGATATCTCCATGTGTCATGTAAAAGGGAGTTGGAAAAAGCTTGCCAAATATATTTGTGTTTTATGTGAGATGTGGGATGTGGAGGAGGACAAGTCTAATTGTGGGTTATAGGGGAAATTGAAGTCACCACCCAGAATAATGAACCCTTTTGCGAAATCTAGCAGTTTGTTGTGTACGGTTTAAAAGAATTTTGTTTGTGTTGGAGTGAGTGCATAGATGTTTATAATCGTTACAAGGCAACCATACATTAGGGGTGCGATCCGATGTACGGCGTACTTTTCGGCACAAGCGAGGGAACCCGCGCCGCCCGTAGTTTCACCTCGCACATCGGGGTATCCAATATACCCCGCCGGCAGTTGCTAAAGTGCCGTGAGTCTGACAAACTAGCGATGTCCAGAAATAAGCGTAAGTACAAATTTCTGGAGTCGCCAGTGACTTACAGCACTTTAGAAACTGCCTGCGCCTAAAAAAACGAACTAAACTATAAAATCTCCCGTAACTGTCTAACACGCCTCCCAAAAATAGCCTGACACGTATACCCCTCTATCCGCAATCCCCCCTCTCACTCCTAACAATAAATGTATTAACCCCTAAACCGCCGCTCCCGGACCCCGCCGCCACATATATTATATGTATTACCCCCTAATCTGACCCCCCCTACACCACCGCCACCTATATTAAATATATTAACCCCTAATCGGACCCCCCTACACCGCCGTCACCTATATTAAAAATATTAACCCCTAATCTGACCCCCCTACACCGCCGCCACCTATATTAAATATATTAACCCCTAATCTGACCCCCCTACACCGCCGCCACCTATATTAAATATATTACCCCCTAATCTGACCCCCCTACACCGCCGCCACCTATATTAAATATATTACCCCCTAATCTGACCCCCCTACACCGCCGCCACCACCTATATTAAATATAATACCCCCTAATCTGACCCCCCTACACCGCCGCCACCTATATTAAATATATAACCCTCTAATCTGACCCCCCTACACTGCCGCCACCTATATTAAATATATTACCCCCTAATCTGACCCCCCTACACCGCCGCCACCTATATTAAATATAATACCCCCTAATCTGACCCCCTACACCGCTGCCACCTATATTAAATATATTAACCCCTAATCTGACCCCCCTACACCGCCGCCACCTATATTAAATATATTACCCCCTAATCTGACCCCCCTACACCGCTGCCACCTATATTAAATATATTACCCCCTAATCTGACCCCCCTACACGTTGCCACCTATATTAAATATATTACCCCCTAATCTGACCCCCCTACACCGCCGCCACCTATATTAAATATATTACCCCCTAATCTGACCCCCCTACACCGCCGCCACCTATATTAAATATATTACCCCCTAATCTGACCCCCCTACACCGCCGCCGCCACCTATATTAAATATATTCAGAAAAAAGAAATATAAAACAGCGCAAACCTTAAAGAAACCTCAAGCTGTACCAGTTTAACAACTCTCCCTGATGGTTGTTAGAAAAAATGACAATAAGTAAAGTGCAGATGTGCCTGGATCAGCGCTACTATAGCCAGAGGGATCTATCAACAAAACCAATAAATTGACCAATAGAGACTGTGATTTAAAAATTTAACATGTGCAATTTATTAATTGCTTAAAAAAAATAATAAAAAAATTATTCTATAACAATTTAAAGTAACCGGTCACTGATACACAGTTACTAATATCTTCATTAAAACATACATTAACTTTAGTGAATTTCAAGTTTATGCATATAAATTCTATAAAAGTAGCGTAAATGTACTCTAAGAATGTCGAAGCTCTGATATCCTACTATAGCTCTAAAATCCTACTTTTTATTATACAGCGTTAAAATACCCAGTTATACACCACATATATCGTTAGAGTTGCTATTTGTGCAAAGTTCAGTCCTGCTGACAACAGTCAGTATTTGCTTTACAATATTTGCTTCACTTGAATACACAGTGTGACTCCCTTCAATACAGATCTGGAACCGATATTATATTGTCCTGGACTCCTACTAATTGCAGGTGAAGGGTGGTGGGTAAATATAATGTGCCCGGACTTCCGGTGGGCGGGCTAAGGAGTAAGCAGCTTGGAGAGGGAGCTCCGGAGCTGGCAGTTAAATAAGTATATTTTTTACCCTACTCTAACATCCTTACTGTGGGGATACTTCACACTCCTGAAGCCTGGGTGCAATCCAGCCTTGGTACAACTGGGTACCCGGCGATCTTAAGCACCGGCTAGTTACAACTGCCCCCGCTGCAAGCCCAACAATACAAACACTGCATGAATAAAAAGCGGTGGGGCAGATCGGAACTTTCGTCCGCTGACTGTACAAGGGGAAGCCCGAAGTGGGATTGAGGACGGTGAGCCCGCAACCGAAGCAGAGTTCTTTCTCTTTTCCTGCTAGCCCCAGAGTGACATCTTGGTTCAGTCGCAGTCACCCCCCCCCCCCAGCCATCCGCCCGCACATCTAACAGACAGACCGAGCGGGGGAGAGGGATAAGCCTGAGGACAAGGATTGCAAGAGCGGAGGCACTTTAGACTTACTCAGAGAGGATCACTGCAGGTGCGGACATTACTTATCAGTGCCGCCGAGTGCGGTCAAACTCCCTGCCTCTGTCAGATAACTTTTTCTCTTAAGGCGTGAAAACGACCGGACGCCATCTTGCCTCACACACTAATGAGCGCCGGGGGCTTCCACCTCCTCCTTTACATAACAACCCGGAATCGATCCTGGAGAGGGCGAGAACATCGCCTCATCTGCGGCTACTGGAATACGCTGTGACAAGCTCCGGTAAGACACTTCTTTTGTGCCCCCACATAAACCCTCACACCAGTATTCAGAAGCTTTCACATAACATAAGTTGGGCACTACGTGTGCTCAGTGACCCCACACAGCAGGCGACTTAGAAGAGGGCTGAGAGGCTAACCAATATATATGGACTGTAGGGCTTAAACAGGCACACGGATATACATGGGACCCTGCCTTGCCTTGGTTGAAACAGTGTCTGCTGGAGTTTTTTAACACAATACATTGAATATCATTACTCCAGATTCAGTGTGTGTGATACAGTAACATCAGCCCTGAGACTTCATAACCCTGACATTATTATCCACCCCAAGGCTGCACACAAACAGCTGCAAAGGACATAAACTTTGTTAAATGTACTTTGAAATCTGCCAGGCTGATAGATATACTGTGGGTATTTTAGCAGGGATTGCCCATTACAGTCTTGACTCTTGCCCCTGCCACAAAGAGTGAACATAGCCCCTGCCCAGCCACCGTGCTGTGCTATTTGGGAGAACAGGGCTTGACAAGAACATCCTGTGTGGCTAGATTTGAGAGGGTGGGAGACTCAAGACACCATACACAGAGCTCTGTTTCCTGATTAACCCTGCATACCGCTGCCGTTGAAGGTCCTTTGTGATAAAGAACATAACAGAAAGAGGCAGCAGGTCACTTATACATGAAAGTGGATAAATACTTTTATAAACTAACACCCCCCCAAGACAGCGCTATGACCCACATAAATAAAATGGGGGACAAAAAGAGCAGGCACCAGTCTGAATTAAGTGCAGAGATATCCCCACACCCAACAGAACAACCTACTAATGCAGAGGATAAGGGGCAGTTAATGAAAGAGCTCAAATCTTTTTTTCTACCTAAAATGGAGAGCTTACAGGCAGGTTTAGACACACTTACCAGTGAGGTCAGGCAATACTCAGCACGCCTCACAACGGCTGAGAATAGAATATCAGATGTCGAGGACAGACAGATTGAAACAAGCAATTCTCTACAACAAATTCTACGCCAAAACAAAGCTTTACAAGAAAGAGTAGACGACTTAGAGAATCGCAGTCGACGTAATAACTTACGAATAATAGGCCTACCCGAGAAGGTAAAGGGCAAGGATCTCCTAGCTTTTACTGCTTTAGTGTTCCCGAAACTCCTGGGCATTCCACAGGATATCCTCCCCATTGATGTAGAAAGGGCACATAGAGTGGGCCCGGAACGTACTCTTGAGACTAACAACACCAAGCCGAGGCAAGTTATCTTTAAATGTCTGAACTTTCAGGAGAAGTTACGAATTCTTAGAGCTTATAGATTAAAAAAGGAAGTCACCTACGAGGGCAATAGATTGCTGTTGTTTCAGGACTTCTCCTCAGAGGTCACGAGAAAACGCAAGGACTTTGTGCCCATTTGTTCCCGTCTCTATGAGCAGGGACGGCAAGTAGTGTTGTTGTTCCCTGCGAAGCTGCGACTGCAGACTGCACACGGCCCCAAATTCTTCCACTCTCCTCAGGCCATGGAAAGCTATTTGAAAACTGGAAAACACAATGGAACAGACTGAGGGGAGTTGCCACTACATTGCATCTCCACATCACACTAATTTCTGTAAATGGTGATGAGTTTAACAAAGGTTTTTTCTGTTAAAAAGGGTTTTAGGTTGTATGTTATATTGTTTATTATTGTTCTGTTCAATGTTTATATGCTGTTGACTCTGAGACAGGTTTCTAGGAGGCTAGCTTGGGCAGATCTGGGTGGAGTCGGAATTCATGATCTATCACGGACACATGTTGCGGGGTGGCCGACCCTCGGGGACCTGGGCACAGGTCCTCTGGGCTGATTACGACTCGGCACAGACAGGTCCACACAGATTCCACATATGGTAACGTTGCTAGAAATATTTTCAAGTTATATGTTATGTTCGCTACTGTGATTCTGCTAAATGGTTATATATCGCTGGCTCAGCAACAGGCTCCTAAGCAACTAGCCCTGTTGGGCCTGTGTGTGGTTGGAATTCACGGGTCCGCAGAGCTGGTTGAAACTTCTTTCTCGGGGCTGGGTATGACTTTTTATAGACAGGTCAACACTGATTTCACATATAGTAACGCTGTTAGAATTATTTGCAAGTTATATGTTATGTTCACTACTGTAATTCTGTTAAATGGTTATATACTACTGACTCAGTGACAGGCTCCTAAGCGACTACCCCCGATGGGCCTGTGTGAAGTTGGAATTCACGGGTCCGCAGGGCTGGTTGTAACCTCTTTCTTACATAAAAACATAAAAGTATTGTATGCTGCTACTAAATCGCAAATAACCCTGAAATATATTAATAGCAACACCAGGTTTTTTATTATACTTTATTTTATTTTGATTTTCATTTTATATGTAAGGATTATTGACATGTTGTTTGTTTTATTTGTTATGACTGGCAACACAAGAGGGATATTGATAGTTTACAATGGCCTAAAGGGATTATTGATTGTTGCTTGCCCCAGCAGGCGAACACCACATGTTGACGACATTCTGAGAGATTATTTAACTGATTTGGGCAAAATCTTATGCAGTTCCAGTTCTGAATCCCAACAGTATGTCTTTCCCCATCTATATACTGACCAAAACACATTTACCCTATGAGGGGGGAGGGATTTTTTTTTTTCTTCTCTCCCCCACTTAGACCATGAATGACACTTAGGATCAACTCATGGAATGTGGGGGGCATTAACTCCCCGGTAAAGAGGAGTTCGATCCTGACGCACCTTAAAAAACTAGATACTGATGTTACTTTCCTTCAAGAGACACATTTGGTTGATAAAGAGCATGATAAACTCAAAAGGCAATGGGTAGGTACATTATCATATCTGTCATACACCAGCTCAAGTAGGGGACTTGCCATACTTTTTGGGAAAAGAAACCCAGTTGATATCCTTCATACATGCAAGGACAGAGAGGGTAGGTTCCTCATACTTAAAGTTAAAATATCCAACACAGTTTATATCCTCTGTAACCTATATGCACCGAATAATAGAGATTTATCGTTTTGGGACAGACTTATACAGGCTCTGACCCCGTTCACAGGATTCCCACTTATATTAGGTGGGGACTTTAATCTGACCCCCAATACACACCTGGATAGATCAGGGCCTTCATCACAAGAGGCTAATTCTAAGTCCTTGAAATATAGAGGCAGATATGAACACAAAATATTCCAGAGATTACAGTCTGACCTTGAGGTATGTGACATATGGAGAAGGAGACACATAACAGACAGAGACTATACATGTCTCTCCAGGGCGACGGGCTCGTTCTCTAGAATCGATCTATTCTTAGTATCTGATTCCATGATTCCGTTGGTTTCGCTCCGAAAAAATACATTCGATCATACTGTCGGATCACGCGCCTATAGAAATTGTGCTCGACTTAAACAAACCCAAGCCCAACAGAAATATACTCAGATTCCCAATTTATTTGATGAAATCTGAGAAATTCATAAAATATCTTACACACTGCTGGAATGATTTCCTAACCGATAACCAGCAACATCTGGACGCGCCACAGCTGTTCTGGGACACTGCAAAAGTGGTCCTTACGGGACAGGTTATTTCTTATATGTCGACTTTGAAGAGAACTCTTCAGAGGAAACATGACGAACTGCAGAAGAACATGGACATGACATACCAGACATACTCTATCACTAAATCCAGAGAGGCTTATGACGCCTTCGTAGGGTTTAAGGAACAAATGGACAATTTCATGAAGCAAAAGGCAGCGTATGGGCTCTTGAGGACTGCGGGGAAGTTCTACCGGTTTGGGGGTAGGTCGGGGCGAATGCTGGCATCTTTGGTAAATAGGAAGGAGGCGAGAAGGGAAGTGGCCGCTTTGATTTACAAAGGGACCACATACCAAACAGCATCGGAGGTAGCACAATGCTTTGCAGAGTTCTATCAATCTTTATACACCAAACAACCGGAAGCTGAACCGGCAAAGCTGCATCAATTCTGGGAAAACTTGACACTACCTGCCTTAACAGAGGATCAGCTATAATCCCTGAATGCGCCCATTACGGCCGAGGAGATCCAGCATACAATAAAATCAATAGCATTGGGCAAGGCGGCTGGCCCAGATGGCCTTCCGATAGAGTTCTATCGGATGCTGCTGCCCCAGGTATCACCTGCCTTAGGTAGACTATTCAATAACCTTCTCAATAAGAATGATCCTCCCTCTCCTACGTTCTCATCGGCCCATATAACCTTGATTCCCAAGCCGGGGAAGGATCACTCGGCCCCAGAATCATACCACCCAATCCCGCTGCTGAACGCAGATTACAAGGTCTATACCAAAATACTGGCGAATCGCCTAAAGCCTTTGCTCCCTGGCCTCTTACACCCTGACCAAACGGGATTTGTGTTTGGTAGATCGTCGACCACCAACCTGCGACTGGTTCTTCAGGTGATAAATCACTGCCGGGTGAGAGCAGGAGAGGAAGGGACGGATGTGCGGCCAGAAGCCTTTCTGTTGTCTCTAGACGCAGAAAAGGCTTTTGATAGGGTAGAGTGGCCCTATCTATTTGACACCTTAGAACGTTTTAACTTTCGGGGCCCCTTCATAACGGCATTACGCAAAATCTATCAAGCCCCTGTGGCCCGAATCATGGTTAATGGACACTTCTCCTCAGACCTACGGCTTGAAAGGGGCACAAGACAGGGTTGCCCCTTGCCGCCTTTGATTTTTGACCTTGCCCTGGAGCCCCTCGCGATTAAGTTGAGACAGATCTTTCCGGGAGTTCGAATAGGCAACAGTGTCCAACAATTAGCATTATACGCAGACGACATGATGTTGTTTGTGGAGTCTCCTGGGACGCATATTCCAGGGATTTTAGAAACTTTGGATTTGTTCGGTAGTTTCTCTGGATACAAGATAAACAATTTGAAATCTGAGATTCTGTGGTTACATAGAAACAGTCGCAGAGGAATGGTCTATCCCTTTGTGGAAGTCAAACATTCACTCACCTATCTTGGAATCCACTTGAACAATGACCCGAATAAATTATACCAGCTGAACTTAGAGTCTAAATGTGCTTCAATATGTTCCCAGATGGAGAGACCTCCCCCTAGGGCTAACGGGACGTATAAATCTTTTTAAAATGTCTCTGTTCCCAAAAATTCTCTACCCACTTTTGATGCTGCCCTTTATGCAGCACAAGAGAGACATTAGAGGTCTAGAGAAAGCAATTCAGCACTTTGTGTGGAGGGGGAAGAAGCCGAGGATGGCTGCTCATAAGCTTCACCATGCATTTTTGGATGGAGGCTTGGGTCTCCCCAACATCAGGTTTTACAACTGGGCAGCGTTGCTGAGACTGGTCATGGACTGGCAATTAGATACAAGACACTTCTGTGACAAAACATTGGAGGAATCGGTGGTGACACCTTTGGCACTGAATATGTTGCCTTATCTTCCGCTGGGTGATCTCCCACAGCGGCTGAGAAACAACTTTCTATATGAAGACCCTCTCAAGGTTTGGACCCAGGCGCATAAGCTGCTTGGTTCAACCCGACCATCTCCAAAGTTTATCCCTATCATAGGGAACCCCGACTTCCCAGCGGGAGGCGAACATGCGCCCTTTGCTGAGTGGAGGGAGAGGGGTTTAAACAAAGTTGGTGATGTCTTGGACCCACTATTGCACACCGTCAGAACTTTCCAAGAATTAAAGACCAAATTTGACTTACCACACAGGCATTTTTTTGCCTATCTACAAATTAGACACTATGTGAATACTCTGATAAACACGGATAAGAATTTCTGGAATCAATCCCCATTTGCGATCACACAAACGGCATATAGCCTGGGAGGTTTCTCTATCTCAGCATTATACAGGACATTACTTAGATCCCAATTGGCCAAGACACAGGGCTCCCTATTAGCTAATATGCAGAAAGTTCTCACACCTGCTATCACTAGTACAGACATCACAGCTAGTATCTTAAAAGTTAAATCAGCTATGCTAAGTGTCACACTGAGAGAGGCTCAAATTAGGATGCTACATCTAGATTACATCACACCCAGTAGGCAAAGCAAATGGAGCCCACAGCACCCAAATCACTGTGTTAAATGCAGATATCCTAACCCCTCTCTATCCCACTATTTTCTAGACTGTCCGGTGGTTTGCCGCTTCTGGGGGCTCATACAATACTGGCTTAAGAGAATAATGAAAATAGAGATAACATTTACCATAGACAATATATATTTGCTCCTGTGGGAGGGGATCAATGCAAAGCTACACTCCTTTTGCACCCTCTGTACTTTGATAGCTAGGAATTGTATTCTAACTCTATGGTGTAATAAACGCCCCCCTACACTGACACAGTTCAAAAGAGCCCTACTTAGACAAATATTTATTGAGCAACAAGACACATTATTAGATACAGGTGGAAGATTATCGTCCTTTTTAAAGAAGTGGAAGACTTTCCTGGAAACACTCCAAATAGAGAAACAAAAACAAATTTTGGGGCCCTTCCTCCAGACTGAGATAATGATGGAAGCGGCGCTGAGGGGGGAATGGGGAGCTCTGTATGAACCTCTTACTAATATATCCTTACCAATGCCTGGGAACGACATTGAGGTAACATCTTTTTTTCTAGGGAGTGTAGGAACTCTCTTCCTTCTCTACTTACAATTTTATTTAATTTGTTTGTTTTTTTTTGTTTTTTTTTCTCACTCCCCCCTCTCTTTGGGAGGAACCAAAAAAGCCATATCCCTTAGAGACTAATCTGCTTAAGAGTGCTCTGCCAATGTCAATTATTAGAATATGTTTAATAAGGTTATAAGTTATGTTAAATTATTGTTTGTAAAATATTAAAAAATTGGAGGGAAGCAGTTATATGGACGACCGCTGATGTATGCAAACGTCCTGATGAAGGGTTGGAAACTGTCATGTTAAATACGCTAGTGAAAATTGTACGGTATGTCTTTCCTATCATTGTATGAACTGATTATTAATCATACTGAATTTCATGCTAAATAATGCATACCTGATACGATGTATGTCTTTTAACGTCTAATGCTGTAACTCCCTTTTAATAAAGATATATTTCAAAATATAATGTGCCCAATAAGTTCAAGCAAGTTTATCTCACCTCTGATGTAAATTTTCTTCAGACGCCACCGCGTCTCCTGTGCTTCACTGTGTGAAGTTTCGTTGATCCTTGTTAGGTGCTTACTTCCGCGTCACGTGTTCTCAGCTGACCAATCACGGTCCTTTCAGATGGGAGAGCACAAAATAGCTTCGTTTTGGGGTATAGGCATAAAAGTTCAACTCTGCGCAGAGTAAAGCCTCTTTGTGTTATCTGGACTGGTTTCACAAACCAGTGGCACCAATCAACATGTTTCACCTGACTCGCAGGCTTTATCAAGATATATGCTTAGTGTTTGTGATGCCTTATATACCCCTCCTCTTTGTTATCATTGATTCATTCTTCCCCATCAATTAGATAAAGGTGGATTTTCTTATTTAAGGTGGATTATCCTGTTTTCATAGAGGTTCTTTACATTTTCAGCGGATTGCGTTTCTTTCCCATAGGTGTATTCCACAAATGTGGTTAAATATATGCTGGGTATCTCTGGGTTTATATTCAACAGTACATTATTTAGCTTAGTTAGTAATTGTATTCAACATGGTGTAATGCTATTGTTTAAAAATAGGCTTATATAATAATAGGCTTACATAATAACTCACTATTATGGAGATCTTGCCTTCTAATTAAAAAGCAGTACTAAAAAGCAATACTGATTATCATCCATCATCTTTAGCAACAGATTATATAGATAGAGATTTTTTTATATATATATTAAAACAATAAAAAATATTTATTCTAAGTGACTTCTTTGTTAATATCCAGTTAGTGTAACAACAATTCCTATATTAAATATGGAGCGTGGAGGATCTTCTTCATTCGATCTCCGCCGTACACTGAATAGGAATTCAAGGTACGCAATTAAAAATGTTGTCCCTTGAATTCCTATTGGCTGATTTGAGCCTTCAAATTCAAATCAGCCAATCGGATGAGAGCTACTGTAATTCTATTGGCTGATTTGAATAGCCAATAGAATAAGAGCTACTGACATTCTATTGGCTATTCAAATCAGCCAATAGAATTACAGTAGCTCTTATTCTATTGGCTATTCAAATCAGCCAATAGAATTACAGTAGCTCTCGTCCGATTGTCTGATTTGAATTCTCAAATCAGCCAATAGGAATTCAAGGGACGCCATTTTTAATCACGTACCTTGAATTCCTATTCAGTGTACGGCGGAGATCGTATGAAGAGGATCCTCCACGCTCCATGGCTCCGCAGTCTTCAGTTCCAGCGTCGCCGATCTTCAGTTCCAGCGTTGCCGGTCTTCAGTTCCAGAGTTGACGGTCTTCAGCTCTGCGGTCATCGGTTTTCAACTCCTCCGCTCCGCGCCGGCTGGTTCCTGGAAGAAGAGGTCGCCGCTTGGAAGAAGACTTCACCGCCTGGAACAGGACCTTCTCTGCCGGTCTTCAGGACAGGTAAGGACCACTTGGGGGTTAGACTTAGTTTTTTTTAAGGGGGGATTGGGTGGGTTTTAGAGTAGGGGTGTGTGGGTGGTGGGTTGTAATGTGGGGGGGGGATTGTTCTTTTATTTACAGGTAAAAGAGCTGATTACTTTGGGGCAATGCCCAGCAAAAGGCTCTTTTAAGGGCTGGTAATAGAGCTGATTACTTTTGTAATTTAGTTTAGGGTAGGGAAATTTTATTATTTTGTTGGACTTTTTTATTTTATTAGGGGGCTTAGATTAGGTGTAATTAGCTTAAAATTCTTGTAATATTTTTTTATTTTTTGTAATTTAGTGTTTGTTTTTGTAATATAATTTAGTTTATTTATTATTAATTTTAGATAATTGTAGTTTATTTAATTAATTTATTGATAGTGTAGTGTTAGGTGTATTTGTAACTTAGGTTAGGATTTATTTTACAGGTAAGTTTGTAGTAATTATTTTAACTAGGTATCTATTAAATAGTTATTAACTATTTTATAGCTATTGTACCTAGTTAAAATAAATACAAAGTTACCTGTAAAATAAATATAAACCCTAAAATAGCTACAATGTAATTATTAATTATATTGTAGCTACCTTAGGGTTTATTTTATAGGTAAGTATTTAGTTTTAAATAGGAATAATTAGTTAATAATATTTAAATAATAATTAAGTTAGGGGGTGTTAGGGTTAGACTTAGGTTTAGGGGTTAATATATTTAATATAGGTGGTGGCGGCGGTGTAGGGGGATTAGATTAGGGGTTAATAAATTTAATATAGGTGGCGGCGGTGTAGGGGGTCAGATTAGGGGGTAATATATTTAATATAGGTGGCGGCGGTGTAGGGGGGTCAGATTAGGGGGTAATACATTTAATGTAGGTGGCGGCGGGGTCCAAGAGTGGCAGTTAAACACTTTATTAGGTATTGTGGTGGGGGATTGCGGTTGACAGGTAAATAGACATTGCGCATGCGTTAGGTGTTAGGTTTTATTTTGCAGGCAGTTTAGGGAGTTACGGTGCTCCAATACTCAGCGTAAGGCTTACTACGCCTGCATTTTGTGGCAAGGTGAAAATGGAGTAACATTTCTCCATTTTCGCCACGTAAGTCCTTACGCTGTGTATTGGATACCAAATTGCGCGGCTTTTCTATATCAGTCTATGGGCCAAAAAACTACGGCCGAAGGGTGAAATATACGAGTGTAACTTCTATGTTACGCCGTATATAGGATACCAAACCAGCGCAAAATTTGGCGTCACCGGCTTTTGCGGGCGACGGTGCATATCGGATCGGGCTCTAGACCCTGGACTGCTAAGTACCTGCCCTCTTTATCTTTATCCACCGTTAGTTCTTGGGAAGAGAATCCCTCTTTTTTTTTTTTTTTTAAACTTTATTTTTATTGAGGGAAAGAAAAAACATACAAGCACTTTGCTCAGAAAACAAGGAATTCAAGAATCAACACAATACTTTGCTGGTTACAAATTGTAGGATACAATGATAGGGGAGCAAACCTGCCGCTTCCCTCATTTTTACCCCTCTCAACAATCAAGACAGTAGAGGCCACTTTTGGGCCGTGATGAGACTTTCTATGCTAGGGGCTTTACGTAGGATAGGTCACTTATGGGCCTATACTACACGCTCGTCCTCCTATATCACAAGGACCACGGGTGGGTCCAAGCATAAAGTATGGATAGAGGGAGGGCATATGTATGTAAATATTCAAAATTCACTATAATAGGGCTCGGAGAGCAAACTGTAGTTCTCCGAACAGGGCAGAGACTGCTTAACTCTGCCAAATAAACAGAGAATGCAAAAAAGGAAATGGTGCACAAGATGATATGAGGGGGTAACTGCGCCTCACTACTCTCATTCTAAACACGGTTTTCTCTCTTTTCTAATTCTAACTCTCTTTTCTACTTCTCTCGCTTTCTTTCTCCTGTCCTTTTAACAGATCTTGTCATTAAGCGTATATGGGCCCAGGAGATCTACTAAATTGTTTATTAACTTAAAACTCATATCACTAACATCATGCATAAAGGCGTAATAATAATCTACCTGCAACAATCTTCAAAGAATCAATACTACTCTCTTTAATACTGTGAATAAGTTTCCATATCGCTATAGGAGTATACTAAGGCTACAGGTCACTATATGCAGTCATATACCCCCTACACATTGGGACAGGCTAGCGTTTGGTTATAAGTATCTATATACTGCTGAACTGTGTACAGTGAAATACAAGGAGGAGCTATTTAACATAACCCAAGTGAATAAACCATTAACTACCCCTTCCACATGTAACAGACAGGATAGCAATCAATCTCACATTGGGAAAGGCCAGAGTATATTAACTAGGGGTTCTTAGTAAGTACCCAAAATCTCAGCAGTTTGTAGCTTAAGTAATCATTCAAACCTAGTACATACAAATTACGTCATCAGACAATAAAGTCATCATAAAACAGGGTAAAAGAAGAGGATCAGTGAATTATGCTCAGGTTATACATGCTTTTGGGGAATAATAGAAGTGTACAGATAATTACATTGCTGCATAATATACTAAAATGGTTAAAGCCATAATAAAGTACATCACACAAGGCTTCACGAGGCTCCCAGATCTAACCCACTCCAGTTTTTTCCTTCCTGCAGCATACATGACACTCCGTTTGTTTTTTAAGAGTGAATCGCTTTCACACTGTTGCAGACAAGGCAGGTCAGTGAGGCTCAACCAGTCCAGCAAACCCAGCAGCCATTTAAGCGCAGGGGAGCGGGATCCCCAGAGTCCTCTCCTTCCCGAGGGTGCTCGAGGCCTCCCCTGCTCCAATCGCTTTACCCTCCTGTGACGTTCCAATTGCTCAACGGGCCTTTTGACAGGCAAAGTCTCAATCACCTTACGTGGCAGACGGAACTCCTTTGTGCGGGCTCGCCCGCTACGTGTTTTAATCTGATCGATCCGCCGCTCAGCTGTACCCACGATGGTAGGTAAGGTAGTCGGTGTAGGAAGGGAGGATGCCTCTTCAAAGCCATAGTCTTTATACTGCATTTCCTCTGGGAAGTTGTGGCCCCGGATGATGAGGTCCATGCGCCTCTCTAGTCTGCTGAAGTGATCCTTTAGCAGCTTCTCTAAAGTCCCCCATGTTAGGTTAGAGACACGATCCATTGCTGTTGGGTCAGGATGGAAAACAATTCATGGCAGCATAATGTGAAAGTATACGGTAGGAGCTTCCCTTTTTACTCTGTATGTGGCCCCTTAACCCAGGCGGCCAGGGGGGAGGAATCGCCAAGTTCATGTAAGTAGGCCGCAGCCATCCGAATTCAAACATAAAGTCTTCAAATCTGACTTTAAGTTGGTTCCATCAGCTCTCCATGAGCTCATACTGCATATAATAGAGATCTTTACTGCATAAGTGAACCTCAGAGAGCAAAATTCAATAAATTGTTAATTGTTTCTGACGAGCTACAGAAAGATGCGTCTTCCTATAGATGCTGCTTGGCCACACCCCCGGGAATCCCTCTTTTGATTAGTATGCTCACACCATTTTGTCTGGAGTTATATGAACTGTGATAGTGGGTGGGGTAAGATGAGCAAAAATATCAAGGTTCTTTATTTGGCCTAAAATGGGTTTCCTGAAGTAGTAGTATGTCAGCATTTTTAAGTCTATAAGGGTCATCCTTCTTTTTTTGTGGAAAATTAAACCCTTTAACATTTTGGGTAATAAGAGTAATCATTTGTTTGTTTGGATTATTCATTGGGTCTGATATGGATTTTCGTGATGGTGTACAGTGTGTAGGAGACATTCACTTTGGAGAGAGACAAATAATAATAACAAACAGATTAACTTTGCAAACTGTAAACTTCAACTTTTGTAGGGTTTGTGTATTATTTTTAGTACCACACAGGGCTTTATTCATAGCACGGATAAGGGGGGGGGGGGGCTTGGGAAGATAACAATATATATTATGGCCACATTAATCTTATGGTGTAGTAAAACTGTATAGTACTCAGTGAGAGCTGTGCAGATCTCTGCTAAACATATTGTTAGGAAATATTGTTAGCATGAGTAGCGCCATCTTGTTCTTGGCCGCCATTTTGTCTTTGGCATCCATCTTGTCTGAATAACCTTTATTATAGTGGTTTATTCTGTAGTGAGAAATACATGTTTGTTATTATTCTCTGCAAAGCTAGTTGACCTTGTAGATGTTCCTGGCGCAACGCTTGGAGGTATCTCTATAAGAGGATCAAATAACCTTGTTTTCATCCTAGATGCACTCCTTATTATGACTATAGATATATTGTTTATGAGCTAGTATTTTTCCTGACAAACACTGTGTAAAACTGTGTAAAATGACGCGGCCATAACGTGTCATCATGTTAACCCCATATGCTGTATCTGTCGCCTATAAGACATGCTTTGTATCTTTCAATAAACAGAATAGTGTTAGATCATTGCTGTGTGGTCTGAATTACTGTTCTCTGGACATCCTTATCAAATAATCTATTCATCTCCAGTTGGTACGGTGTGTTCCAGGCCAAGCCCTGACTGACACGGTCCCCCTCTGAAAACAACATCTAACAGTTTCTGGTGTCAGCTCATGGGATTCACACTGGGTAAGTAGATGAGTGTTTTTTACTCTACTTTCCCTCTGTGAATCTGAACCTAAATTTAGTTGGTTTTATTTTTTGTAATAGGTGTTGGTTATATATGATAAATGGTTAAAGGGGATCCTGCAGTAGAAGCAGGGTTTTGCAGAGGTTTTCAGACCTGCCGGCAGTTGTGATAATCCCTTCCAGGCGGGTTAAAGTCCTGTGCTGGTTTAGACAGGTATTGTAGTCCTGTCTGGTGAAGCGCGCAAGATAAAAGTTAGCATGCATTTGATGGGAGGTTATCAGTCCCCCAGGCAAGTTGGAATTGCTGTGTTGTGATGAGTGAGTCTCATCTGTGTTGAAGTTATCCCTATATACAGTCCTATAGTAGAGTTTTTGTTACCTATCACTGGAGTTGAACGGATATTTGATGCTCTGCTTGCATGCTTTTAATTGCTATCTGATTGCTGTGCTGTGCATTTTAGCATTGCTGCTCTTGTTGTGCATGTAAAAATGGGGTCTGCTCATAGCAAACTATGGATAATAATGCATATTAAAAAGAGGAGAAGGAGATTGCATTTTTAATGTCTACAAAGGGGTTAACAGAAGCAGAGAGATATCCACTCCAGAAAGGGAGGGGGATGATAAAAAAGTGTCAGTGAGCACAGCTGTGTAGAGTCAGCGAAGAGAAAGGAAAAAAAACTGTTACAGAAGCTCCGTTGTATGCGTGTTTGCAGTAATGAAAAGGAGAGGTTGTATATTTAATGCGTAGTGTGTGTTGGTCTGTTGGTTTTCACTGTGTCTGGTATTACATGTAAAAGATTTACTTTAAAAAAAAAAAAGAGAGAATGTATTATTTTGTTTGAAAATTGTCTAAATCGGCTGGGGAAAATGGCCATTTCCTGCAGATTCGGGCACTTTCAAATACATTTTAAATTTGGTGGAAAGTTAATCTTATTGTATTTTTACATGTCTTTGGTATGTTATGAAATATATGTTTTCCTGAGAAGGAAACAAAAAAAAAGGGAGTGAATTTCTGGTATGAGAGATGAGATGTGTGTGTATCGCTGTAAAAATTACCTTGGTGCATTTTTTTCTTTCTGTATGGTAATTATTTAGGCTAGTTTCTTTTGCTAAGAAAGCAAATGTTGTAATGAGGTATTTTGTAGTGTTATTGTTATAACTGTATTTTAAAGTCAACAGCATGTTTTAATTATGTGTGCTATTTAATAGCAGTTTTAGTTTTAAGTGATATTTGTTGTATACAAATAAAAAAAAACTGTCCACCTGTTGCGGCATATAAATATATTGTTTTTGCAAGTGAACTAATTAAGGGATTTGTGAATGTGCGGATGATTGAGTGACTTGCGGTCATGTTCCGAAAAAGGAAAAAAGATTAATAGGTTGATTCAAGTATGTTGTATTTGCAAGATTTGTGCACAGCGTTGGTGGAAAAGATAAAATATGGTTATAGGCTGTATATCATTAAAATTTATCTAAAAGTATTTGGGTCCGTTTCTGTTGCAAGTAAATTAATGCAGTAGAAGTTTTAATAGAAATGGGTATTATGTATGCTGTGATGGCTCTCATTTAAATATGCAGGTCATGATACAGTAAAGCAGTATAATTTTTGTGGTAAATAATACAAGTTTCCTAAATCATGGCTAGGGTATACGTTTGTAATTTACATGATAAATGGTTAGTCCTTAAAGGGACAGTACACTGTAACATAGTTTTGATATTAAGGTATTTTCAATGGTCTCTCTTTCTCTCTTTCTCTCTTTCTCTCTTTCTCTCTCTTTCTCTCTTTCTCTTTCTCTCTCTCTTTCTCTTTCTCTTTCTCTCTCTCTCTCTCTCTCTCTCTCTCTCTGTCTCTCTCTCTCTCTCTCTCTCTCTCTCTCTTTCTCTCTCTCTCTTTCTCTCTCTCTCTCTCTCTCTCTCCTGTATACTATAAGCTTGGCCATATCTTTAACCAGGTCAAATATCCTACCGGTTTCAAGTAATATAGTGATATCACACAGATACACTATAAAGGTACTGTTTTAATATATTATACATAAGTGTGTTTAAACTTACTCTGCCAATTGTTTGGTAAACAGGAATAACAGAGTCCTATCTAGAAGAAACAAGCACACGTTTGATTTGTATATATACATTTTTAATGGACCATATTTTAAATTACATTTTTAAATATCATCTGTATAAAATATAAACCGACACCGGTGTCCAGTATATTTAAGTCAATTGCATGTCAATTCAACACTAGTAATTTTATGTTTTTATTATACTTAATAAAATTGGAACTTTATAACTATCCTGTCTTGTGGTCACATTCACTATAAGGAGTTTTTCAATATATATATATATATATATATATATATTTTTTTTTAAAAATAGAATATATTTTTTAGGAACAGAATTCTAGAAAATTAAACACTTTTGTAATAGATTATACACATAGGTGATAGCGACATTCGCTAAATATATTTTATTCATATTTAGGATATAGGAAATATAACATTATCCAACGCAATACTCTGGGAATAGCATCTTTTTGCGCCACCTACTCCAACATATCGTATTTTTCTAAAACTATTGGGATTAAGTTTTATCAGGTGAGCTACACATTCCCCTCCTTACCCTACAGTCTATACTCTTCTTTTCACTAATAATATTATCTACAGTGGCCTGGTGCAATCGCTGTGTGCTTGCAAATTCCAGGAGGGGGGAAAGTGCCCCACCCCTCCAGACGCTAACGTTGTTATATTATATTGATGTTTACATGTAACTGTTTATTATCTGCAAAGGGGATAACACATTTAGATCTAGAGCAGTTATGTACTTGAACGGGCCTACCCGAACACATCTGGTAAGCCAATGACAAGAGGCATATGTGCAACCGACCACCAGCTAGCTCCAAGTAGTGCATTGCAGCTCCTAAGCCTACCTTAGTATGTTTTCAGAAAAGGAATTTAGTTTGATAATAGAAGTAAAGTCTTTTAAAATTGCATGTTCTGAACATGAAAGTTAAATTTTGAGTTTCATGTCCCTTTTGTGTTCTCAGTCAGAGTGCTCCCGAAGCACTGGTCTGTTAGTGTGAAGGTTAGAGCGAGTGGAACTCGATATGCAGCAAAAAACATACAGGAAACTAAAAAGTATTTTAAAAAGTTTTAATAAACAAGAGAAACAAAAACTTTCGGGTAAAAAAGAGCAGAGTCCAGGAACAGGCCAAAGGTCAGGTACCGTGAGATCAGTCCAGCAGGTATAGGTGGACAGGCTGGCACAGGATACCAGATAGATGCACTAATAACAACAGGATTCAGGTAAGCTGCCACTGGTACAGTAAGCACAGGAGACTCAGCAGGCACAGGATACCCAGGGGGTACTGTTGGTGAGGCTGTCACGGGACATCAGGTTGGTCAGTTGGGTACAGCAGGATTCAGGTAAGCTGCCACTGGTACAGCAGGATACAGGGGACTCAATAGGCACAGGATACCCAGCGGGTAATGTTGGTGAGACAGTCATGGGATACCAGGTAAGTGCAGCAAAAAGGCGGCCACTGGTACAGAAGGCTGTCACAGGATACCAGGTGAGTGCAGCAGATACAGCGGGATACAGGTAAGCTGCCACTGCTACAGCAGAAAACAGGAGACTCAGTAGGCTGTCACAGGATACTAGGTGATTGCAGCAGGTAAAGCAGGATACCCAGCGGGTTTTATTGTTGAGATAGTCACGGGATACCAGGTGAGTGCAGCAGGTACAGTGGGATACAAGTAAGCTGCCACTGGTACAGCAGAATACAGGAGACTAAGCAGGATGTCACAGGATACTAGGATAAGTGAGAAAAGGAACAGGATGGCAGGTAAGCATGAGGTAAGCTCCTCAATAACTCAGCCCAGAGTGATCTGGTTCCTGTAATTATTTGTTGCCCCTTTAAATTAGAGCAGAGTGTGGCACAGTGCGTCTAGGGAGGCAGGAGCCTGTTGTGGGATTAGGTACGTTTCTGACAGTGGCTGCTTAGAAGTGTTAGGGGCCATACCTAACCTGACAGATGTTTGTTTTCTGCTCAGAGGAGCTGAGGACCACAAAGACATTAAGTAATCAGTTGTGTATTTGTACCGCCCTTAGTGAATGTAACTGTATGTAGTTCTGAGATTTACAGATAGCAGCTTGCTATGTAGTTAACTAAAATAATGATTATAATCTCATTTTATATTGAGGCATTATCCTTTGTGAAGGTTCTTAGAGCTGTATCCAACTTGAAAAGTAGAGCCACAAACTGGAAATATTTGTCTAGGAAGACAAACCTTAGATAACGAAAATCATCTTTGTGAATAGAGAAATACAAGAAGGTGTCTTTCAAGTCTATGGTGGTAATTAATTGACCCTCTTGTACCAAGGGTAAGATGGTCCAAAATACCTCCATCTTGAATGGAGTTACCCGAAGAAATTTTAAGAACTTGACATCTAGAATAGGTCTGTAAGTTCAATCCTTATTTGGAACTATGAACAGATTTGAATTAAACCCTTGGCTTCTTTCCAACTCTGGAATGGGAATGATCACTCCCAAAGTTTTCAGGTCTTGTTAACATTGGAAAAGGCTAGTGCCTTTGACTGAAGTTTGGGTAGATGTGACGGGAAGAACCTTTCCCAAGGAGGCCTGGACCAAAACCCTATTCTGTATCCCTGAGATACAATGTTAAGTACCCAGGAATCCTGGACATATTGTGACCAAGTTGATTGAAAAAAGGTTCTTTCTGCCCCCTACCAGAGCTACAGAGTAAAGTGCTTGGATTTGTTCCAAGTACTGCCTGGCTTCTTATAAGGCTTGGAAGCCTCAGCTTTCTGGCCAGAAGAGGAAGATTTCTGATTACTGGACCAGTGAAAAGAAAGAAAATAAGCAAATCTAGTTTTGTTTTTGGACTTTTTGTCCTGAGGTAAAAAAGCACCCTTAGCACAAGACGTTGTGTCAATAATTGCATCCAAGCTAGGACTGAATAAAAGTTATCTTTGGAAAGGGAGAGATATAAGTTTGCCCATTGACACCTTGTCTACAGACCAAGATTTGAGCCACAAAACTCTTGCGAGAACTGCTGCCACAATCTTTGCATTAATGCGGATGATTTCGAAAATTGTCACAAATAAAGGAATTAGCAACCTTGATCATTTTAAGACAATCCTGAATTTCCTCTAGGGAGAGGTTTCTGAAGAGAAGCCATCTCTGATAAGGTGTCACACCACAAAGAGATAAAACCCGCTAAATAGGCCACACTGATTGCTGGCCTGAATAATAAAAAAAACAAGCTTTATGAAAAGCTTTCCTGTGAAAAGCCTCTAGCTTTCTATCCATGGAGTCATTAGAAGAGGTACTATTCTCTAAGAGGATAGTAGTACTTTTAGCAAGCGTAGCAATAGCTCCAATTACTTTGGGAATAGATTCCCAAAATTTAAGATTTGTGTGAGGAATTGGAAACATCTTCTTGAACTCAGAAAAAAACTCCAAAGTTTTAGGATAAAACAATAACAAATCTAGTTGTTTAATCAATATTTTCTTCTGTAGGCACAGGTTCTTGGAACTCCCAGAGTAAGGAAAACTTCTTGCAGCAAAGTGTGCACATAATACATCTTACATATATGCTCTCAGATTTCAGGTCCAACGAAGAATCCTGACTATCTAACAGTATCTCGCCTTATGAAGTATCTGAATCTTACACATCAGAATCCTTAAGCAGAGTTACCGATGTGCTAATTCTGTGAGATATACCAGATGAACTGAAACCAGCTGATGTATCACCCTCTGTGAGCAAATGCTTATGTTTGCTATGAGGAAGTATAGATGCCAAAACCTCATAAATAGCAAAGTGCAAAAATTCCTTAAAATCAGAAGAAGCATCTAGGTAACCTCCCTGGGACCTACCCTACACTATAATGGTCTCTCAGTCAGCACACCAAAAAACACAAACCGTTTCCCAAGGCAAAAACTGGCCTCCACACAAAGAATGTAAAGCAATAATACCCAGGACTGACTCTAAGTTATAAAGTGCCCTAAATCTATCAGAGGGAAAAACCTATGTGTGTATTGTCCTCAGGCTAGGTGTAAATTAACAATATACATACCAATAGCCTGTGGGCAATGTGAATGCTCCTTTTCACCTACCTGTTAGAACTTGCTCCACCTTTCTTAACCAGCTGCAGTAAACCTGCATTCAGCACAATAGCCCATCCTGGTTAGATCTGAAGCATGAGTACATTGAAAGGCCAATAGGAGGAAACTGTAGGATAATTCCCAGTACCACCTGAGGCAGGCCAGTGACAAACTCCCAAGGGAGAATTACTATCACTGCCAGTTTACTCCTGTACATCCCATTTTCCTATTCCCAGCTCTCTGAAGGGGATAATGTGTCTAACATAGGTCTGAGAACCCCTGAAGAGCACTTCAGTTTCTACCTTCTCCTATGGAGACAAATAAGACTGAGGTATACTGGAAAGTTGAAGGGATTAAAGGCTCCTAGTATGTTGGGTATTTTTTGTCTTCGCCAAATGGACTGGAGTTTAATTTCACATGTGATGGTTCGTGGGCTCTCATCACCTTATAAAAAAAAAAGTGATTAACCCAAAATAGGTGGTAAATAAAATAACTTACCTCTTCCTCCATTCCAAGGGTTCGATGGACAGTTCTATTTAAAGCATCTTGGGAAGCTCAAGACCTGTTTAAAAAATATTACAAAAAAATGTACAAAGTTAGTTTAGCAAAATATGAAACATATCTTAATGATTTTATATAAAAAAAACACACAAATAAAACAGTTTAGCCCAAAAGAGATGGTAAATAAAATAGCTTACCTCTTTTTGCATTCCGACGGTTTGAAGAACAGTTCTATTTAAACATTTTTGGAAAGCTCGAGAGTCGAGATCTGTTAAAAAAAAACACAGTTGGTTTACATAAATATAAAACATATTTAAAAGCTTTTATCAAAAAACACAAATTTAAAAGCGGTTTAACCAAAAAGAGATGGTAAATAAAATATCTTACCTCTTCCTCCATTCCAAGGGTTTGGTGAACAGTTCTATCTTAAACTGGAAAGCTCGAGACCTGTTTATAAAATATTAATAAAGCATACAAAGTTAGTTTAGCTACATATAAAACATATCTAAATACTTTTATAAAAAACACAAATGTAATGACGGTTTAACCCAAAAGAGATGGTAAATAAAATAACTTACCTCTTCCTCCATTCCAAGGGTTTGATTAACAGTTCTATCTTAAACTTCTTGAGAAGCTTGAGACCTGTTTAAAAATATAAAAAAAACATACAAAGTTTAGCTAAATATAAAGCATATCTAGATGCTTTTATCAAAAAACAGTTTAACCCAAAAGAAATGGTAAATAAAATAACTTACCTCTTCCTCCATTCCAAGGGTTTGAAGAACAGTTCTATTTAAAACTGCTTTGGAAGCTCGAGTAAAGAGACCTGTTTAAAAATATTAAAGCAAAGATAATTAAAGTATATAACTTTAAGGGTACATGTAAAAATAATTATATTTAAAATGATTTGCATTTATGCACATTTCAATTTTGACCTTTCTATCCCTTTAAGGGTTCGGGTAAAACAGAATTTTTTTTAATCTTAAACAATTTAAAAGTAATAAAACAAAAAAAAAAATCAAACAAATGTTAAATCGAATAAGGAGGTATAATATTCAACAAAAATCTAATTAAAAATACAATATAATTTACAAACGTAAAGGAAGGGCACAAGTCAAACTTTCATCTATCTAATTTTATTGCTATAAATTCTATAAGATCACCTACTGCTTTCTACAGAAGCCAAACACAGACTAAACAGTGTGACAATCCCCTCCCCTCTGTCACCTCCACAAGCTCTTTACCACTCCAGCTCCCCTCAGAGGATGAGGGGAAGTGCCACTCTGCTTGGCTTCCATTTGGCTCCTGTAGAGGTTTAGACAACTTTCCTAAATGCTTTTACTAAAAAACACAAATTTATAAAGGTTTTAACCTAAAATAGGTGTTAAATAAAATAACTTACTTCCTTCCTCCATTCCGAGGGTTTGATGAACAGTTCTTTTTAAAACTTCTTGGGAAGCTCGAGTAAAGAGACCTGTTTAAAGAATATTAAAAAGTTATTTTACAAACATATAAAACATAAAAAAAGAGGGTGAAGAATATTGCTACATGATTAGTGTCCTCTCAGGATCACTATAGATTTATACCAATGTCAATAATTTTGTATTAAACAGGATTTATCAGATTTGTATAATTTTGATTCCAAAAGAGGAGCTTAAAGAGACAGTCAACACCAGAATTTTTGTTGTTTAAAAAGAAAGATAATCCCTTTATTACCCATTCCCCGGTTTTGCATAACCAACACAGTTATAATAATACACGTTTTACCTCTGTAATTATCTTGTATCTAAGCTTCTGCTGACTGCCCCCTTATTTCAGTTCTTTTGACAGACATGCAGTTTAGCCAATCAGTGCTCAGTCCTAGGTCACTTACGTGCATGAGCTCAATGTTATCTATATGAAACATGTGAACTAATGCCCTCTAGTGGTCAAAATGTATTCAGATTAGAGGCAGTCTTCAAGGTCTAAGAAATTAGCATATGAACCTCCTAGTTTTAGCTTTCAACTAAGAATACCAAGAGAACAAAGCAAAATTGGTGATAAAAGTAAATTGGGAAGTTGTTTAAAATTGCATGCCCTATTTAAAACATGAAAGTTTTTTTTGGACTTGACTGTCCCTTTAATAAAAAAAATCAAGAATCACCTCATGTTTGAAAATAATGAAGCTATTTTTTTAACATCTCTTTAGCAAGTTTAAAAAAAAGCAGCCTCTCACCAAGATTACAAGTTGTGCGCTAAACCCAGTGCGTAAATAACGCTACAAATTTAGCTCTATTGCACTTTCCATAGCGCTGTCACTACAAGTTACACAGAAACCTTATTTTGTTGTGCGGTATGGTGCGTTAAGTGGAGCGGTCTTCGGCGATGCGCAGATCCGGAGCGGTGGTCCTAATCTAGAGTGCTGGTCCTCTTCAGCGGCTGCGGTCTTCAGCGACGTGGATCCTCTTCATGCGATACTGTTGCATTCCTATTGGCTAAAAATTTCAAATCAGCCAATAGGATGAGAGCTGCTTAAATATTGGCTCCGGATCCGTGCATCACCGAAGCCCGCTCCGCACCTCCAGACAGAAGATTGAAGATGGTGCCGCCCTGGAAGAAGATCTTTGCTGTCTGGATTAAGACTTTGCTCCGCCTGGACTTCCAGACTTCAGGAACAGTGAGTACATTTTCTGGGGTTAGTGTTTGTTTGTTTTTTTATTTTCTTTTGGTGTGGTTTATTTTTTTTTAGTTTAGGATTTGTTTTATTTTTTTAATGGGCACTAAAGTACTAAAAGCATACAAATGCCCCTTTAGTGGCAAGGGGTAGCTTAGGTTATTTTTAGACTTAGGTTTTTTTATTTTGGGGGGTTGGTTGGATGGGGGTGTTATTGTTAGGGGGGACTTTGTAATTTTTTTAGGTAAAAGAGATATTTAACTTAAAACAAGTTTGGATAGAGACAAAATAATATAATATGTACTTTAATTACTTTACCTGAAAAATGTATACTGCAGTGTTTCGCAATTAACCCTTTCTTTTTAGTTTCTGAATTGTAAAGCTCTAACTCCCCCCACACAATTCCTTTTATGGCTGTATCTATGTTTATTGTTCTTTTGGTAAAATGCAAAAGTGAATATGAATTATCTGATGGGCATGCCTAGGAGATGCCTGTGTCTAAACACTGATAAGAGGGGTGGAGTTAGCTGCTGCAGGCAGCTTAGCTATGTAATTAATTTTGCTTATTTTTGAAAATTATTTTAAAATACTTGCCAGCAATTTTTAAACAATTTTTTAATGCAAACTATTTTAAATTAATTAGCCCTTTTAGGATATGCACATATCTCAACCTGTTTTATGGCACTTTAAGGTAATGCCCTACTAAAGGACCTTTTAAGGGATATTGGTAGTTTATTTTTAGTTTAGGGGGTGTTTTTATTTTGGGGTGGCTTTTTTTGTTTTCATAGGGCTATTAGATTAGGTTTAATTTTTATTATTTTGGATAATTTCGTTTATTATATTTTGTAATCTTAGTGTTTTTTTTTTATTTTTCGTAATTTTAGTGTGTTTTTTTGGTAATGTTAGTTTTTTTTTTTTTATAGGATTATATTTAGGATTTTATAATCTTGTAACTCATGTTTTTTATTTTTTGTTTATTTTAGTTTTTAAAATAGAAATGTTAGGTTTATTTATAGTTTAAGCTTAGGTTTTTTTAATTCACAGGTAAGTTTTTATTTATGTTATGGTAGTTATATTGTAAGTTTAATTTAAAGTTAGGGGGTGTTAGGTTTAGGGGTTAATGGTTTAATTTAGTGTCTTGCGATGTGTGGGGCCGGCGGTTTAGGAGTTAATAGGTTTAGTTTAGTAGTTACGATGTGGGGGGCCGGCGGTTTAGGAGTTAATAGGTTTATTTAGTGTTGGCAAAGTGGGGGGGGTCGGCGGTTTAGGGGTTAATACTTTAATTTAGTGTTGGTGATGTGGGTGGGCGATGGATTAGGGGTTAATAGGTTTATTATAGTATTTGCGATGCGGGGTGATGGCGGTTTAGGGGTTAATAGGTAGTTTATGAGTGTTAGTGTACTTTGTAACATTTTTGTTATGAGTTTGTGAAACATTTTTGTTTTGCAAAATCCATAACTACTGGTCTCTGATCGCGGAATGGATCATGGTGGTATAAGTCATAACGCTAGCGTTATAGCTGGACCACACAACCTGTAATAAGGGCGCAATGAAAATTCCACACTCAAAAGCCATTGGAGAGTTGTGGTACATGCTAAAAGGCTAGAGGTATAGCTGTACCACAACGACTTGTAAAACGAGAGACCTGCCATTCCACTCAAAAAGGCCTATTTTTCAGCGGTATAGCCGTACCGCACAACTTGTAATCTTGCCAACTATTTTTAAAATAGAATAATATATGGGGGTAACTTAAAAAATAAGGTAATACAATGATTTAAATAGAAATATTTAAAAATGCTAATAAAAAGACAATCAGACATGTACAGGCTATATTATAAATTAAACGGCCAGTCAACTTTCAAATTAATGTCACATAATTCTTCACTGTGCAGAATTATGTAACATTAACCTAGCGACACATGCAAAAAAAAGGGTGCTTGAAGATTTAACACCCCCCACAAATCGTATTCACCTTACCTATCTCTCCTGCCTCTCACTACCCTTCAGGTTTCTTCAACAGTACGTTACGGGCACGATGTATAATCACAGTGCACCAGGCCGTGCCGTTGAACTACATGTAGCGTGATCCTTCGCTGGGTAAAGCAGCCGAAAGCTTAACCCAGCGTGAGTGCGCGCTACATGTAGCTCAACAAGACGACCGATTGTGCTGTGATTAGAAACCTCGCTGTGGAAGAAACCAGAAGAACAGAAGAGGCTGGCAAGGAAAGTAAAGTGAGGTAAGTATGAGTTTGTGAGCTACATTTTTAAAATCATTACCACTATCCACATAATTATGTGCATAATTATGTAACATAAATTTAAACTTTGACTCGCCCTTTAATATAGAAGACACACATTAAAACATTAGTAATTCCACTGCTATATTTTCCTTAAGATTACCTGCATTTTTTTTTAAAAAAAGGTAATAAACCAGTGTGACAATCACTTCCTCTCTCCCTCTTACACATCCCACCACTAATGCACTACTCCATAGAGGAAGAGGGGAGGTGTCACTCTGCTTGGCCTCCTTTTCGGTCCTTCCGAGAACAAAATAAAACTGTTATTCTAATATTAGAATAACAGTGTTTTTCTTGAATTGTTTTAATATTAAAACAATTAAAGAAAAGCACTAGTTGAAAAATGTATTAAACTAAATCTCCTTCCCTCTCCCAGCTCCACAAACTCTCTACCATTCAAGTTCACTACAGAGAATGGTAATTAAAACAGATTACCTCTTCCTCTTTTACAATGGTTTGATGAACAGTTCTATTCAAAACGTGTTGGGAAGTTCAAGTAAAGAGACCTGTTTATATAAATATTTAAACATACAAAGTTAGTTTACAAACATTTACCAGCTAAAACAAGAGGTTAACGAAATTTGCTACATGATTGGTAAACAGTCAAGATCATTACAGATTTACACTAATATAAAAATCTTTTAAAAACTTTGTCTAATTTTGATTTCAGAAGAGGAGCTTAAAAAAAATTATGCTTACCTGATAAATTAATTTATTTCATGGTGATAAGAGTCCATGAGAAATCAGATGTGGGATTATACTCCAGTCCACTAGGAGGAGGCAAAAAATACTTAACATACCAAGAGCTTTTAATCCCATCCATTTAACTGATTACCTCAGTCAAACATATGGCCAAGGAAGGAAAGGAACAGAAAAGTAGGAAATATTAAGGAAGGTCAAATGAAGTGCGAACTACCGCCAAATGAGCATAGAAATTGTTTTCGTTCATAAAGTGTTAAGAGTCCATGAGACATCATATCTGTAATATAATACTCAAGATGTGGAGTCCATGAGATAACCGTGAAAGTGCGGAACATGAACTTAAGACATGAAAAGTAATGACCATATACTGCTACCTGGAGAACTTTCCTGCTAAAAACATAAGATTTAAAAACATTAAAATGATAAAATGTAGTAAAATAATGTAAGAACCAAATAGATGTCTTGCAGATTTATTCCACAGATACTTAATTTCTAAAGGCCCTAGAAGTAGAAACAGATCCGCTACCAGCCTTACTAATCATTTGCTTTAGCCAAGAAGCAAGTGTAATTGCTGAAGCTTTCTGACCCTTACAAGATTCATAAAAAATAGACAAATAAGGAAGAATTTTGTAAAAAAAAATCTTAGTGGCCCCTAAAGAAACTTTTAGAGCCCTTACCACATTCAGATTATGTAAACTATATTATTTTCCAGACAGAAGTTGAGTGTCCAAACCATGCACAAGTGTAAAGGATATTGTTTATAACACCCGTAAGGCTAAAAAGGTTCCAAGGAGGAGATACCGGATTAAACACCTGTCTAATGGTAAACAGCCCCTCTGTCATGCCTGCCTGCTTGATACCCCTGTCTCTTTAAGGATGTTACTGGTCTTCTCAGTCAGTCAATTTGCTTTCTGCGTTAACCTCTTCTGCTGGAACCTGTCTTATTAGTTATTTCCCACCTGATCTCTGATTCAGTTTCTATTAAAGAAAATTCTCATGCCTAGGCTCAATCCACCAGCTTAGTTGTAATGTACTTGTCTGTTCCAACCTACCTTTTCCCTGTGTATTTCAAGTCATTCCGGTCCTGCCTGATTTCCTCTGCCCGCGTGTACCCTGCTGTATTTTTTTTGGTTTATTCTGCTGTATTTATCCTGGACACCGCTATATTGTTTATTCTAAACCCTGCAACATATCTCAGTTCCCAAAGAACCATTATTGTGATCATCCAGTCATTTGCTAAAAGTAAATTATATACCCTAATCCTTCAACATAACTCAGTTACCAGACAAGTATTAACGTGATTACCCAGTCATCTGCTACAACTGTATTGTATACCCTGACCCTGCAACATAGAAAAGATAAGCAAGGTCTCCAGCACTTTGTCAAACCAACTTTATTCAGACACAAATAGCGACGTTTCGGTGTCACAGCACCTTATTCATGCTTGATCAATCATGAATAAGGTGCTGTGACACCGAAACGTCGCTATTTGTGTCTGAATAAAGTTGGTTTGACAAAGTGCTGGAGACCTTGCTTATCTTTTCTATGTGTCTGGGGCTTGGCAGCGCCCTTGGTCTACCGTGCACACTCCACACTCCCAGGTGCTGTTCCCCTCTCGGACTTTTGACCCTGCAACATAACTCAGTTACCAGACAAGTATTATTGTGATTATCCAGTCATCTGCTAAAACTGTATACACCTGTATTGTATACCCTGATCCAGCAACATAACTCAGTTACCAGACAAGTATTACTGCAATTATCTAGTCCACTGCTACAACTGTATTATATACTCTGACCCTGCAACATATCTCAGTTACCAGATTTCTATTACTGTGATTATCCAGTCATCTACTACTGTTGTATAGGATACTCTGAACCCTGTAACATATTTAAGTTTTCCAAGGAAACTCTTACTGTGATACCAGGAAAGAAAACATTTCCAGTCCTTATGATAAATTTTCCTAGACAAAGGATTCCTACCTTGAAAAATAGTGTCAATGGCTGAATAAAAAAAACAACTAAAAAACCGTTGTAGAAATGCATGCGTACAGTTCGGGTTTGAATCAAATTTTTCCCTGAAAAGGAGGAGACCAGATCTGCCTTTACAAACCATATCCGACGACCAAGATTTTAACCACCAGGCTCTTCTAGTTAAACCGCCAAGCTGCATTTTGGCATTGATGAAGATTATTTCCACAACAGCATCACAAAAGTATTGCTAACTTTAATAATCTACGGGCGATCCTGAATCTTATCCAGTGAAATCTTCTCAGAGACCATCTCTGATAAACGGTCACACTATAAAGTTATAGCATCTGCTACTCAAACACCACAATCTGCTGGTCTGAAGACAAAAAAAAAAACAGTCTGCTGAAAAGCTTTTCTATGATAAGCTAATAATGTCCTATCCATTGTCAGAGCAAGTGTGATGTGATCACTGACTCAAGAGCTGATATCTGTTTGTTAGCAAAAGTTCCTTTGTGACATCACTGGCTCTATGGTAATTCCCCACCTCTAAGCACAGACAATGAGGCAGAGGGGAACTGTCAATCTAGAGGTTACCTTTTAGCCAAGTCTTATAAATATGTTCTTGAATAAAGTGCTATATTCTAAACAAATAGTAGTGTGCTTAGCGAAAGTTATTCTGTCCCTTTAAAAAGGGAAATGAAAGGCAAAATTAAACTTTCATAGATCAGATATGCAATTTTAATCCTTTGTTTAAAAGCATACCTAGGTAGGCACCGCAGCAATGCGCTACTGGGTGCTGCTAGCAGGTGATTGGTAGCTACACACATGCTTCTCCCAGTAAACTAAAGCTTAATAACTAAAGAACAATTGAAGATTTACAACTCATTGCTTATCTCTTCTACCTCCTACTGGGAGTGTAATTTCTTTAAATGTACACAGGTTTCCTTTAACTTATACCTAAGTATAGAAACTTTCAGAATCGATAGGGATACCACAGGAAAAGTCAGCTATTTAAAATGTCAAAATAAAGTAAAAGGTGCTATTTGTAAACATTTTAATACACTTCAGCAGTTCAAATGGATCATTGGAAACAAATTAATGTGGAGACAAAATTGGGGTAAAGTGTTCCTTTCAAGTGGTCTGGGTGGGCAGGTGAATTTACTAACCCGGGTCAGTTGAAAAAATTAAGATCTTGATGTTCTCAAAACAGACTGAGTGCACATCACAAATCTGCCACTGCAGAACAGCCCTGGGCATTCACCAGCACACACAGACAGTTGCACAGCTCTTAGAGACTCAGCCAGTTAACTCCAGGCAAGCTTGGGTACAAAGCCTATGGAGAACATTCCAAAACACAAACAGGTAGATTATGAGTTGTGCGTTCATGTTTTAACACTGAAAAAAATGATAATTTCAGCGTTAAAACAGCAAAGCAGCCATTACAAGTCTTGTTGGTATAGCTGTACCGCAAGCCTTTTAGCCTGTAATGCAACGTTAGTCCCGCACTAAAAAAAAAATTGTTTTTTTCATGGAACTTAGCGCTGCCGTTACGAGTTTTGCGGTGAAGCTAAAAAGCTTGCGTTACACCCTATAACGACAAGTTCCGAACCGCCATCTGAGAGCAGTAGTTATGAGTTTTACGCAACAAAACTGTTACATAAAACTCATAACTAAAGTGTTACAAAGTAAACTAAACACCCATAAACTACCTATTAACCCCTAAACCGAGGCCCTCCTGCATCACAAACACTATTTTAAAGTTATTAACCCCTATTCCCCTGCACCCCAACATCATTGCCACTATAAATAAGTTATTAACCCCTATTCCCCCGTACCCCAACATCTCCCACTCTATAATAACTATATTAACCCCTAATCCGCTGCTCCCCAACATCACAGTCACTAAAGTTATTAACCCCTAAACCTCTGGCCTCCCACATCACTACCACTAAATAAACCTATTAACCCCTAAACCGCCAGCCCCCACATCGCAACAACCTAAATGAAACTATTAACCCCTAAACCTAAACCTAACTCTAATACCCCCTAACTTTAACATAATTAAAATAGAGCTAAACTAAAGTTACAATTATTAACTAAATAATACCTATTTCAAACAAAATACATACTTACCTGTAGAATAAAACCTAAGCTAGCTACAATATAACTAATAGTTTTTAGTTTTAGGTTTTAGTGTAAAACAGCTTAGGTTTTATTTCACAGCTAAGTTTGTATTTTTTTATTTTAACTAGGTAGACTAGTTAGTAAATAGTTATTAACTGTTTACTAACTACCTAGTTAAAATAAATACAAACTTACCTGTGAAATAAAACCTAAGCTGCTTTACGCTAAAACCTAACATTACAAAAATAAAAAACCTACCATTATAAAAAATAACAAACAAAATTATCCAAATCAATAAAAATTATTCCTATTCTAATACCCTATTTAAAAAAAAAAAAAACACCCCAAAATAAAAAACACTAATCTATAATAAACTACCAAGGACCCTTAAAAGGGCCTTTTGTAGGGCATTGCCCTAAAGAAATCAGCTCTTTTTCTACAAAAGAAAAACATATACCCGCTAACAGGGGGGATGAAGATCATTCAAGCGGGACTTCAGCAACTGTGAGTACCTAAGGTTGGGTTAGTGTTGGGGGTTTTTAAGGTTTTTTGGGGTGTTTTTTTTTAGATTAGGGTTTGGGCAGTTCTTAAAAGAGCTGAATGCCCTTTTAAGGACAAGAAAAAGAGCTGAATGCCCTTTTAAGGGCAAGAAAAGGAGCTGAATGCCCTTTTAAGGGCAATGCCCATACAAATGCCCTTTTCAGGACAATGGTTAGATTAGGTTTTTTAGATAGTTTTTTTTATTTTGTGGGTTTGGAGGGGTGGGGGTTTGTAATGTTATTGGGTCTTTTTATTTTTCTTTAGAAAAAGAGCTGATTTCTTTAGGGCAATGCCCTACAAATGGCGCTATTGGTAGTTTATTATAGATTATGTTTCTTTTTTTTTAAATGGGTATCAGATAATTCGTTTGTTATTTTGTGTAATGTTTTTTTTTTTCTTTTGGGGTGGGATTTTTGTCTTTAGAATAGCCATTTTTTATTTTTAATGGGCAGCAAAAATAAATAACATCTTCATGTTTGATGCAGGGTACTACAAGCAAATGGGAGGTACTGCCATGGGTGACATGTGTGGACATCAAGTAGTTGGATACACATGTGACACTGTAGCTAAGATATGTGGATCACATAGTTATCCTATAGGAAGGGAGTGTGGACCAGGTAACAGACGGCGAGATTACGAGTTTTGCGGTAACAGGGGTGCGTTGCTAACGAGCCTTTTTTTCCCACCGCTCACTTAAGACAACGCTGGTATTACAGGTTTTTTTAAAAGGTGAGCGTAGAGCAAAATTTAGCTCCACATCTCACCTCAATACCAGTGTTGCTTAAGTCAGCGGTGAGCTGGCTGAACGTGCTCGTGCACAATTTTCCCATAAGAAACAATGGGGCTGAGATGGCTGAAAAAACCTAACACCTGCAAAAAAGCAGCGTTCAGCTCCTAACGCAGCCCCATTGTTTCCTATGGGGAAATTAATTTTATGTCTGCACCTAACACCCTAACATAATCCCCGAGTCTAAACACCCCTAATATTACACTTATTAACCCCTAATCTGCAGCCCCCGCTATCGCTGACACCTACATTATATTATTAACACCTAATCTGCCGCTCCGGACACCGCCGCCACCTACATTATACTTATGAACCCCTAATCTACTGCCCCCAACATCGGCGACACCTACATTATATTTATTAACCCCTAATCTGCCCCCCCAACTATATTACATTTATTAACCCCTAATCTGCCGCCGCCAACGTCGCCGCCACTATTATAAATTTATTAACCCCTAAACCTAAGTCTAACTCTAACACCCCCCCTAACTTAAATATAATTTAAATTAAACTAAATAAATTTACCATAATTAAATAAATTAATCCTATTTAAAACTAAATACTTACCGATAAAATAAACCCTAAGATAGCTACAATATAACTAATAGTTACATTGTAGCTAGTTTAGGATTTATATTTATTTTACAGGCAACTACCTAGCTAAAATAAGTACAAAAGTACCTGTAAAATAAACCCTAACCTAAGTTACAATTACACCTAACACTACACTATAATTAAACTAATTACCTAAAATACCTACAATTAATTACAATTAAATAAAATAAACTAAATTACGAAAAGAAACAAACACTAAATTACAGGGAAAAAAAAGAATTACAAGAATTTTAAACTAATTACACCTAATCTAATCCCCCTAATAAAATAAAAAAGCCCCCAAAATAAAAAAATTCCCTACCCTATACTAAATTACAAATAGCCCTTAAAAGGGCCTTTTGCAGGGCATTGCCCCAAAGTAATCAGCTCTTTCACCTGTAAAAAAATACAATACCCCCCCAACATTAAAACCCACCACCCACACACCCAACCCTACTCTAAAACCCACCCAATCCCCCCTTAAAAAAACCTAACACTACCCCCCTGAAGATCACCCTACCTTGAGCCGTCTTCACCCAGCCGGGCACAAGTGGTCCTCCAGAGGGTCCAAAGTCTTCATCCTATCCGGCCAGAAGAGGACATCCAGACCGGCAGAAGGCTTCATCCAGACGGCATCTTCTATCTTCATCCTTCCGGAGCGGAGCGGGTCCATCTTCAAGACATCCGACGAGGAGCATCCTCTTCATCCGACGGCCGACGACTGAATGACTGGTCCTTTAAGTGATGTCATCCAAGATGGCGTCCCTTGAATTCCGATTGGCTGATAGAATCCTATCAGCCAATCGGAATTAATGTAGGAAAAATCCTATTGGCTGATGCAATCAGCCAATAGGATTGAAGTTCAATCCGACTGGCTGATCCAATCAGCCAATAGGATTGAGCTCCCATTCTATTGGCTGTTCCAATCAGCCAATAGAATGCAAGGTCAATCCTATTGGTTGAGTGCATCAGCCAATAGGATTTTTCCTACCTTAATTCCGATTGGCTGATAGGATTCTATGAGCCAATCGGAAATCAAGGGACGCCATCTAGGATGATGTCACTTAAAGGACCAGTCATTCAGTCGTCGGCCGTCGGATGAAGTGGATGCTCCGCATTGGATGTCTTGAAGATGGACCCGCTCTGCTCCGGAAGGATGAAGATAGAAGATGCCGTCTGGATGAAGCCTTCTGCCGGTCTGGATGTCCTCTTCTGGCCGGATAGGATGAAGACTTTGGACCCTCTGGAGGACCACTTGTGCCCGGCTGGGTGAAGATGGCTCAAGGTAGGGTGATCTTCAGGGGGGTAGTGTTAGGTTTTTTTAAGGGGGGATTGGGTGGGTTTTAGAGTAGGGTTGGGTGTGTAGGTGGTGGGTTTTAATGTTGGGGGGTATTGCATTTTTTTTACAGGTGAAAGAGCTGATTACTTTGGGGCAATGCCCCGCTAAAGGCCCTATTTGTAATTTAGTATAGGGTAGGGAATTTTATTATTTTGGGGGGCTTAGATTAGGTGTAATTAGTTTAAAATTCTTGTAATTCTTTTTTTTCCCCTTTATTTAGTGTTTTTTTTTTCCGTAATTTAGTTTATTTAATTTAATTGTAATTAATTGTAGGTAGTTTAGGTAATTAGTTTAATTATAGTGTAGTGTTAGGTGTAATTGTAACTTAGGTTAGGGTTTATTTTACAGGTACTTTTGTACTTATTTTAGCTAGGTAGTTATTAAATAGTTAATAACTATTTAATAACTATTCTATCTAGTTAAAATAAATACAAAGTTGCCTGTAAAATAAATATAAATCCTAAGCTAGCTACAATGTAACTATTAGTTATATTGTAGCTAGCTTAGGGTTTATTTTACAGGTAAGTATTTAGTTTTAAATAGGATTAATTTATTTAATTATGGTAAATTTATTTCATTTAATTTAAATTATATTTAAGTTAGGGGGGTTAGACTTAGGTTTAGGGGTTAATAAATTTAATATAGTAGCGGCGACGTTGGGGTCGATGTTAGGGACAGCAGATTAGGGGTTAATAAAATGTAACTAGTGTTTGTGAGGCGGGAGAGCGGCGGTTTAGGGGTTAATACATTTATTAAAGTGGCGGCGATGTCCGGTTGGCAGATTAGGGGTTAAACGTTTTATTTAAGTGTTTCCGATGTGGGGGGGGGACTCGGTTTAGGGGTTAATAGGTAGTTTATGGGTGTTAGTGTACTTTTAGCACTTTAGTTAAGAGCTTTATGTTCCGGCGTTAGCCCATAAAACTCTTAACTACTGACTTTTAAATGCGGTAGGAGTCTGGACAGGAGAGGGTCTACCGCTCACTTCTTCCAAGACTCATAATACTGGCCTTAGGTAAATCCCATTAAAAAGATAGGATACACAATTGACGTAAGGGGATTTGCGGTAAGCTCGAGTCGCGGAAGAAAAGTGAGCGGTACACCTGTACCTGCCAGACTCGTAATACCAGCGGGCATTAAAAAGCAGCGTTAGGACCCCTCAACGCTGCTTTTTAAGGCTAACGCAAGACTCGTAATCTAGCCGAGAGTTTGTTGCAATATTGAATCAAAATGACTATAACATTTCTCAGACTTGCCAAGTAAGCGAGGAATTGAAGCAACCTTTTTTAGATTTAAAGATTAGGAAAGTCTACAATGCATTACATACAGAAGTAAATAGAAAACAAACTGCAACCAACATCGTTTTACATGCTAATAGTCATCAACCAATCCAAGTAGCCCTAAATAGAGCAGTCCTGTTGGTCAGTTCTTTTGGTTAAAAAGAAATTGTTTGACAGAGATTGCCTTCAAGAGGTAAGCAGGGGAGGGAGCTGAGAGATGGCTCCAATGAGGATACCTGACAAGACAGATAAGGAAAGCACGGATTAGAGCAAGACAGACTCCATGCATTGAGCTTCTGTATGGACAGAAAGTTAAATCTAATGACAGTGACCAGTTTAACATATTACAAGGAATAATTGTCATAGGGAAAAACTGAACACTATTTTACAAAAACACTGGCAGATCCTCACAGCAGATGCATCTTTAAGAAACAATATCTCAGATGACACCCAATTGACAGCCAAAAAAGCTCACCATATAAAGGATAAGCTAGCTCACAGTTAATATGTGCATAAACCCGTGGCTCATACCTGGCTTGATTTAAAAAGACATGTAGATGATGTGTGTACTATACCTGTATCAGAAAAACAAATGTGTTTAGTACCAAAACTAGGGAGACTTTTCAGATAAAGCAATGGCTTATATGTACCACAGTTGCAGTGGTGTATTAACTCCGCTGCTCGTGTCTGATGTTTTGCATAAAAGAACTTAGGAACAATATAAAACATAAAGTTAAACATAATTCTGTTGTAAGACACTTTCAGGAATTATTCTGAGTTGAAAGTCATGGGTATTGGACTTCTAAAATCAAAGAAGAGGAAATTTAGATAAACTTCTTCTCCAACATGAATCTAAATTGGTTTACCATTTAGACACCCTTTCCCCTCCCCTCAGGGATTGAATGAAATTAATTATCTTGGTTTTTTTTATGAGTAAACTTGGAAATGGAATGTTGAATACTTAAAGGACACTGAACCCAAATGTTTTCTTTTGTGATTCAGATAGAGCATGAAATTTTAAGCAACTTCCTAATGTACTCCTATTATCAAATGTTCTTTATTCTCTTCTTATCTTTATTTGAAATGCAAGAATGTAAGTTTAGATGCCGGCCCATTTTTGCTGAACAACCTAGGTTGTCCTTGCTGATTGGTGGATAAATTCATCCACCAATCAAAAACTGCTGTCCAGAGTTCTGAACCAAGAAAAAAAGCTTAGATGCCTTCTTTTTCATATAAAGATAGCAGGAGAACGAAGAAAAATTTTTGGGTTCAGTGTCCCTTTAATGCCACTTTAGTAGAATATTGAAGTAAAAGTTTCTGGCACAGACTAACATTAAAGGGACGTGAAACCCAACATATTTAATTTGTGATTTAGATAAAGCATGCCATTTTAATCAATTTTCCAATTTACTTCTAGTATCTAATTAGCTTTTTTCTCTTGGTATCCTTTGTTGAATAACATACCTAGGTAGGCTAAGGAGCAGAAATGCACTAGGGGGAGCTATCTGCTGAATGGTGGCTGTACATATATGCCTCTTATCACTGGCTCATCAAATGTGTTCAGCTAGCTCCCAGTAGTTCATTGTTGCTCCTACCTCAAAGAATAACAAGAAAACAAAACAAATTTGATAATAGAAGTAAATTTAAACTTTGTTTAAAAATGTATGTTCTGTTTGAATCATGAAATAACATTTGGGGTTTCATGTCCCTATAACATATTCAATAAAATAACCTTCTTCATGACAAAAATATGTTTAACGTGTTTAAAGGGACATAAAACCCACACATTTTTCTTTTGTGATTCAGAAAAAATATAAAATTTTAACAAAAAGGTCCCAATTTACAGTTTTTTTCAATGTCATGGTATTCTTTGTTGAAGTGCATATCTAGGTAGCGTGCAGAAGCCTGGAGCATCAAAAGATATTGCTGCCATCTAGTGCTCTAATATTGTTTAAAGAATTCTTGAAAAACTACTGCATATAGTGATCCAGACATGCACTCTCCTGAGCCTACCTACCTGTTTGTTTTTTGTTGTTTTTCTTTTAAGATACCAAGAAAACAATGTCAATTTGATAATAGAAATAAATTGGACATTTGTTTAAAGAAAATAAAATGGGTTTCATGTCCCCCTTAAAGAGACAGTCGACTTGAACATTTGTATTGTTTAAAAATCCCTTTATTACCCATTAACCAGTTTTGAATAATCAACACTTTTATAGTAATATTATGTTTCCCTCTGTGATTACCTTGTATTTAAGCCTCTGCAGACTGCCTCCTTATCTCAGTGCTTTTTACAAACATTTTAGACAATTAGTGCTGCTTCAAAAGTAACTCCACGGGAGTGAGCACAATGTTATCTATATGGCACACATGAGCTAGCACTGTCCCTTTAAAGGGACAGTCAAGTCCAAAAAAAACTTTCATTTTTCAAATAGGGCATGTCATTTTAAACAACTTTCCAATTTACTTTTATCATCAATTTTGCTTTGTTCTCTTGGTATTCTAGTTGAAAGCAAACCTAGGAAGGCTCATATGATAATTTCTAAGCCCTTGAAGGCCGCCTCTATTTTATTTACTTTTCACAGCAGGGGAGAGCTAGTTCATTTGAGCCATATAGATAACATTGTGATCACGCCCGTGGCTAGTGGCAGACACTGCACTAATTGGCTAAAATGCAAGTCAATAGATAATAACTAAAAGTCATGTGATTAGGGGCGGTCAGAAGATGCTTAGATACAAGTTAGTCACAGAAGTAAAAATTGTATTAATATAACAGTGTTGGTTTTGCAAAACTGGGGAATGGGTAATAAAGGGATTATCTATCTTTGTAAACAACAAAAATTCTGGTGTTGACTGTCCCTTTAAGTTCTGCTCTTTTATATACATGATGGGAATTTTTTGAGAAATACGTAATATATTGTAACTGAATTGTGATTAAATAATAAAAAAAGATAATACTGATAATTTGATTAATTTATTTTGCATTGTAAAATAATCCAGTTTTAGAAAACAGAATAATCTGGCTGGGAACTTCCTAAAATCTGAATACAGTTTATGAAACTTCATTTTTATGCAACAGACCCACAGTAAGTGTTAGGTAATAATAATGTAAATATGTTACAGGTCTCTGTGTCTGGTCGGTCATAAAAAACTATAATTTTGAAGCATTTGTTTTAAACAATCTATAGTATGCCCTGGAGAACAGATCTCAAACAGTGTGTCACATTTATATCAATAGCTCTGTTGGTGGCATATTTAGCTATTTGTATGTTGGGAGACAAAGGGATGGAGAGAATGTTTTAGGTTCTGCAAAATGCATTACATTAGTGACACAGTGCTAAATTACAAAATGTTAACTAACAAAGTAACAAAATATATATTTCATACAACTGTATAGGAAAAAAATGGAAATATCTCTTTAACAAAATGACTGTTACTTTTAAGACTTTATCCTGACAGCGAGTTTACCTTGTAGGAAATTGCTTCTTGGATGTGTGGCCATTATGGTAATAGAGCAAATGATAACTACCGCAAATACTTTTAGCCAAAAAGAACATCATTATTTGTTCCTGTACCATAAAAGCACTCAGCTTGTGATTAGTTTTTAGACTTCATTTCTAGAACCTTTGTAGTAGAATAAAATATCCTTAATAATGAAACAGACCTTATATTACAGATTGGAATAATTAACGACCGAGTTCCTTTTCAATGATGAAAAAGCACTTTTTATTTTTCCTCTTGGTTGTATGTACTGTACAGCACACATCTTCTCAGCATGAAAAATGTTGTCAATTTTGATACAATTCATTCGTAGAGAATTTCCCCACAGTCCAAAAATGCTTCTGTGATTGATAATCCAGTTTACCTCCTGAAAACAAAGCAGAAACAAAAATCTTCATTGTTGTAATCCAAAAAACAAATGTGCATGGGTGTAGTGATTACATCACAGGTTGAGGATTCGGTATATTGACTGATATAATATAGTGTAGTGATGCTAATAGGTGACGTGTGTAATTAAATTATGGTGCTCCAAAACCATAGCGATATGGGTTTAAGACTCTCTTAGGGGCATTATGGGCAAAGTGGGCATGTGTGTTGGTTTGGTTATTAAAGGGGCATGAAACCCATCATTGTTCTTTTGTGATGCAGACAGAGGGTACAATTCTAATCAAGTTTATAATTTAATTATGTTATCAAATTTGCTCAGTTCTCAAGGCATTCTTAGTTGAAGGCATACCTAGGTAGGCATTGTGCATGTCTGGAGCACTTAGTGAAAATACTGCTGCCCTCTAGTGCTCTTGCAAATGTATAAAATTGTTAAAAGCATTATTGCAAAACTGGTGTCATAAAGTGCTTCAGACATGTGCATGCTCCTGAGCCTACCTACCCGCTTTTTTTTTTTTTTTTTATACAAAGGATACCCTAAGAATGAAGTATCTTTGATAAATGAAATAAATTGGAACTTCTTTTTTTTACTCTAAATCATAAAAGAAAAAATAGGTTTCATGTCACTTTAATTTTTACTAATTTATATTAGTGTAAAAGTACTTACATAGAAATATAAAGGTGGCACTCCAAATCGAGTGAAAAAACTCCTTTATTGTGCTAAAAACATCGGTAATGTTTTGGGGCTCCTCCCACTTTATCAAGATAACAATAAGTGAATACAACACACATATAAAAACCCACACCATTAAAAGGGAGGCCAATCAGTCACTTTAGAATGGGTGTATATCTCAATGACGTCATATCACAGTTTCTTATCTATTGTTAACTTCCTGAATAGGAAAAGAATCATGACTTTCTCTAAAAACATATTAAAGAAACAGCTTTTTATTTAAAGAGTAACCAAGTTAATTGGAATTCAATTGAGTCTGCACTCACATATTATTAGTTTTTCCTTGTTATTTTTCTTAACATTTTTCTTAATCCTCCTTAAATGAAGGGGAACAAGTTAAACCCCCTATTTAAACCTTTTGGGTACATGGTATCTAATCGCCATATCCATTTGCTCTTTTTATACAGCAAATACTTACTTCTATCTCAACCCCTAGGTTTCTTGTGGGCCTGATCAATCACCATAAATCTTAATTGATTGGCCTGATGCCCTTTCTCTAAGAAATTGGCATATGACAGGTGAATGAGCTGTATTCAGGTTTCTTATGTTGCATTTATGTTGGCAAATAAGATCTATTTTTGTGTGTATGTAGTTCCTCCTATATATGACGCCACACAGACATTTAAGGGCATATACCACATATGTTGAATTACAGGTGTAATATCCTGGAATTCTAAACTTACATCCTGTATAAGGGTGTAAGATTTCAGCCCCCTTAATTATGCAGTTACATTGTGCACAACCTAAGCATGGATATGTCCCATCCTTAGGCTTGTCAAAAAAACAATTTGCTCTTATCTGTTTTTTTAGGTCTAAGATTGGCATGTACCAACTGTTAAGCAGTAGTATTTCCCTTGCGGTAAATGGTAATTGATTAAATTCACTATAATATATATATATATATATATATATATATTCAAGCTTCTAGGAAAATATACCAATTTCTTTTCATAATTTTATATATCTGGTTACTCAATACTTAATATGTGCTAACAAATGTCATCCTTTTAGCTTTATTTCCTGAGACTTATTTAACTGTGAATCATAGAGTGTAAAAGAACGTTTTTTGTTGTTGTTGGTTTTTTTTACTTTTATTGATTAAACAGGAAGGTTAGTTATTTGGTGACGTTGCTTTCTAACGTCATCAAGTACACAGGCACTCACAGCATATGTCGCTGATAAACAGTAATAACGTTTACTAAAAGCATTTTTGCAAACTGAAGTATATTTCAATCCCTTAAAAAAACAATTTATTCAGTAAGTCTGAATCACAGAGTAAGAGAATTCTAAACAAATTAATAGAATTGACTTTAGTAAATATAAAAATAAATATATCTTTCAAGCAGCTTGCAATTTAATATATATGATTCTTTGTTTATGAACAAGAATTGCTTCGGGTGGTTCTAGAGGGGTGCTACTCCATTCCAAACATCAAAGGGGACACTTGCTCTGATCTTACAAGGTAGTTTTGTGCTCTAGGCAAAAGAGAGGTGTAAATGACCCTTAATATTTAGCTTCGGTGTCAATTTTTTGCACTCACAAATGTTATGGTCTAGAATCAGCCCTGGATCTAAAATCTCATTTGCAGTGGACATATGAACAGCCAGCATTATCCCTTGATAGGGAAAAGAGACAAAATACAGAATAGCTTTTCTATTGAGAGAAACCCATTGTACTATAATTTGAAGGGGAAGCTGAGAGTTATCAAGATTGGATTATTAACAATGTGTTAAAGCCATTAATGTTTACTCTAGTAAGGCATTAGCAGGGGTCAAGTCGAGTGGGAACGGAGTTCCTGCACTATTTTTGCAGGAGGAACTAAGTTCCCTTTGGGCAGAGAACAGAAATGCTACAGTAAACACTGCTGTTGCTGGTGGGAGGAGCCGCCATAGCACAGTCTTGTTAGAGGGATAGTAAGATCCTCTAGTAATGGGCAGTAGCACTTCCTACAATACACTAAATGTCATTGGATTTAATTTTCTTTCATTAACCAAAGTATATATATTATATATGTATAAATACAGTGTATGTAAGTGTGTGTGTGTATATACTATATATATATATATATATATATATATATATATATATATAATATTAATTGTAAGGGGGGGCGGTGAAAGTCTTGGTGAGTTCCCACACTTTTTTTTTGTAGGTCTTGACCCCTGATAGTCTTGTACCTCTTCCTCTTCATGGAGAATGTGGAGAAATTCTTACAAGATTTTCTTCTGCACATTTCAGTGGCAGTGGCTGTTTTGTGGCGCGTCCTATTATTGTTGAGCCACACCCAACCAAAAAAATAAAAATAAATTGGTAATAAATCTATATTTGTATGGCAGTCTATTTTTTACATGCTCACAAACAAATGTAAAAAAGTGTAAATGTGTTTTTAAACAGGAAAGGCAAGAATACATAGGAATTAATGACACCCATGAATACCACCCTGCTTGAGATTTGATTTTTGAGACCACCTTTGTTATTGACTTCAATTTTCAAGGTGAAGGGTCTCTCCTTTCAGTGAGTCTTATGTAGTCATACTTGAAATATCTTCTTGTTTTACCTTTTACAATGTGCAAAGGATTTCTACACTAGTGGAGTGAGATTTTTTTTTAACAAATTTGACTGTGCTGTGCAATACATTATCTTGCTGTATATGAACTTTTTAACTCTTAAAAATCTATCAGCTCTCTCTCTATTCCTCCCTCTCCTCATTTAGAGTTCTTGTTTAAGAACATATGTTTATGCTACCCTGATGTTAAAGATAGAATTAATAAGGTTTTCTATTCTATCAGCTCTCTCTCTATTCCTCCCTCTCCTCATTTAGGGTTCTTGTTTTAGAACATATGTTTATGCTACCATGATGTGAAAGATAGAATTAAAATAAGGTTTTCTTCTTGGCAACCACAGCACTTTTTGCAGACTACTGGATTAAAACTTGATAAGATATCCATGGCTGTAAATAATATCAACATACATTTGGATTAGACTTTCTATTATCACATTTTTCCACTTGCATACATTGACACAATCTCTCTACCTTTTTAGTTTGCAAGAATCTACAGGGGAAAAATGTTTATAGACTATGCCAGATCTGGAGTCCTTAAGAACAGGGAACTTTTTTAAACTGAAAATACCTTTATAGAAATAGAACAGGGGCTTCATAGTGCTGGTGAAATTTCTTATAGAATCTCACAAGCCCAGAGAGCTTTTTACAATCGGTCCCTAAGCTTTCTAGTACTTAAAAGGACAGTAAAAATCTGTCCCATTTTTTTTCCTGTCACCTTTATTCTGATTTGTATATAATTTTGTGTGTTCATGGTTAATTAAGCCTCTAATTTATTTTATTTAGTGGATTTATCACTTATTAAACCGTATAAGATTTATCAGGTAGCTGATATTTAGAAGCTACCACACAAGTGAAACACATTCACCCATAATGCCGGCTAAAGATAAGGATAGGAAACCTAAAAGTGCTGATCTTAGCATTGAGTCTTCCTCTGAAATTCAGCCTCAGATCACTGATTCCTCCCACCTTATGTCTCAGCTCTCTGCTTTTTTCACTCCCAAATTGGAGGCAATTAAGAAAGAGCTGGGTTCTATCACCTCTGAAGTATCCATACTATCCAACGAAATTAGGCAATTTGCGATAAGGGTGACGGAAGCAGAGAGCAGAATTTCTGAATTGGAGGATCAGGTTAGCACCCAGAATAATTTAATCCAGAAACAGGGAAGGTATATTCAGTCGATCAATACTAGACTCTAACACCTTGAGGATAGGTCGTGACGTAACAACGTACTTATTGTAGGCCTTCCAGAAAATATTAATTACTCAGATTTAATCAAATTTACCTCACTAATACTACCACAAGCTCTTGGTATACCTGAAGAAAATCTTCCGTTAAAAATAGAGAGAGTTCATAGGGTCGGTAATATAAGATCTAAACCGGAGGATACAGGGTATAACAGAACACTCATATTTAGAATCTTGAATTATCAAGACAAGATAGAACTGTTTAAACACTATAGGGAACTTGATACACTAACTGTAAACAATCATAAAATACTGATGTTCCATGATTTTTCTAGCAAAACTCGAATAAAAAGGAAAAATATGTTCCCCTATTTCTCTCAATTTACTGAAAAAGGCTGTAGAGTTAGAATGTTATATCCAGCTAAACTATGGGTGGGTGTTAAGGGAAAAATGAACATATTAAACAATGTACAAGAAGCGCAGGAATTGCTGTCCACTATTTAAATCATTTTATTTAAGGAACCAAGGTTATCCTTATGGAAAATAGGGTCAATAAAATTTGTACTTTTTTGTTACCTGAGTGACCAAATGTCAGTTAACATAGGATATTCACTTGGTAGGGGTATGTTAGGAGTCCTGTGTTTTTTTGTTTTTGTTTTGTCTTTTTCTGGTTTGTCGCTCCATCTCTCTATGCATCATTTAAGTATTCAGAGTACCTTTAAATGGGTATACAGCTGAATATCCTGTCATGGAATTTTGGGGGAATTTCTTCCCTGAATAGAATGCAAGCAAATAATAGCACAGCTGGGTAGACACGCCCCCGACATTGCCATGATTCAGGAAACGCACCTTAAGGAGAGTGAATTAAGCAAGTTAAGAACTCGATGGGTGGGGGAAGTATTGGCCACATCTTCAACTAAAATGAGCTGTGGTGTTGCAATTTTAATACCCAAAAAATTGGAATATCAAGTTTTAAAAGTGGAGCGTGATCCGAATTGTAGATACATATTTGTTCACTTATTAATTGGTGGTACACAATATATGATAGGTAATATATACAGGCCAAATGCGTTTTCCCCGCAGTTTTGGGACACAATTAAAAGTAACTTATACTCAGCTGCTAGTGGAAAACTAATTCTTACTGGTGATTTCAACATGACACTATGTAAGACAGATCCTCAACTAAAGAGAAGTTTAAGAACGAAAAAATTGCTCAGTATTTTAAAAAATCTGTACGGCCCTAAAACTTAATGATATCTGGAGAATTAAAAACCCAGATAGTTATGAATATACATATGTGTCAAAGACCCATCGTTCATTTACCAGAATTGATTATATTCTTGTCTCAGAGCAGCTTATCTTATTACATTCAGGATACAAAATTCATGATATATTGGTCTCGGATCATTCAATAATTTCCATCAAATTTCAATTGATAAAAGCTAAAAATTGCGCAAATAATTTTTTTACGTTTCCACGTTTTATGTTAGAGAATACTAAATTTAATACTTGGTTGTCCGGTCAATGGAAAGATTTCCATCACAATAACAGAGGGTATTATGATAAAATGTAAGTATATTGGGAAACGGCAAAAGCGGTTCTGATGGGAAAGATAAAAGCATATATGTGTAACTGGAAAAGAAAACGGCAAGCTAGGGAACTACAGCTTTCTAATCAGCTCAGGAATGCATTATCACAATATAGATCGGAGAACTCTAAGTTTAACTGGGATAAATACTGCTACGCTAGAACCGAAAGGGAGTTCTTTTTAAAGCAAAAGTGTTTAGAGAAAGATAAGAAAATTAATAATCGCTATAAGGGGTATATTGGTTGCTCAGCTAAATATTAAGCAAAAATAACTAAGAATAGGAAGAGTAAAAACTATATAGCAGCAATTAAGGAAGGGGGCCATAGATATACTGATAACGAAAATATTAGGGAGGCATTCTTTAAATTTTATCAAAAATAAAAAAAAGAATAAACTTCTGGTCCAAAATTTCACCTCCCAAGGTTACAGAAAATGATCTTGAATTGATCAATAAACCATTCTCAGTAGATGAGATATGTGAGGCTATCGGTGAATCCAAAATGAATAAGGCGGCGGGCCCAGATTGGCTCCCGGCAGAGTTTTATAAAATCTTAGTAGAAGATATTTAATATACACTCACTAAACTCTTTAATGTGTATTATATTACTAAAATACAAATATCAAGCTATTTTTCTGCAGCTAATATTACTCTTATTCATAAAAAAGGCAAGGATGCCGAAGAGCCAGCATCCTATAGGCCGATCTCTGTTTTAAACGCTGATTATAAAATTCTCACATCTATCTTAGCGAACAGTTACTATTCAGGGATGCATACAATCAACACTAACCTTTCCTAACGCCATTGCTTTCCCCTTGAACCCCTTAGATTGTAAGCCTATGGGCCCAGCTGTTTACAGATCGCTTCATAAGAGCCGACTACAACAGTGATACTCTTGGCAGGGCCCTCTACCCACTTGACCCCTACAAAAGCTATCCTGTACACCGACTATGTTTGCAGCACTGCGGAATCTGTTGGCGCTCTACAAATACCCGATAATAATAATAATAATAATATAAAATAATACATCCTGACCAAACTGGCTTTATACAGGGAAGGAATATGTCTTTAAACTTGCGGAAGGTGGAAGTCATTTTGGATTATTTTTGGAATACAATCCCCCAACAATTACCTAAAAAATTAAATTAAAAGAAGTTGTTTCACACAGATCTGGCTCGGCTGTCATTAGATGCAGAGAAAGCTTTTGATTCCATTTCTTGGAATCATCTGCTAGATTCATTACTCCAGTTTGGATTCATCGGTAGCTTTGCAGGTTTTGTTTGGAAATTATATACAAATCCCTATTCCTATCTATTGATTAATGGTAACCCCTCAGCTAGAACTTTATTAGGTCATGGGAGTCGTCAAGGATGCCCCCTCTCTCCGTTATTGTTCAATATATCTATAGAATCCTTCGCTATATGACTTCGGTCTGAATTGATAGGGCTGAAATTTGGCACTGAGAAGATTAAAATATTATTGTATGCTGACGACTTGCTAGTTTTCTTGGAAAATTAAAAAAAAGTCTATACCTTTTCTTATTAGATATGCTCACTATCTTTAGCTTGATCTCAGGCTATAAGATCAAAATGTGGAAAAGTGAATTAATGTGGACCATGAAGAAGTCAGATAGCTATATACATCCTCCTTTTAAAACAACAGATTATATAAAATATTTGGGGATACAACTCCATAAAAATCCGAAATTCTGCTATGAGATGAATTTTCCGCAGGTTTTTAGTAAATCTATTTCAGATCTTAAAAACTGGATGGATCTTCCCATTTCTCTGTCAGCCCGAATCACCTTGATCAAAACAATTATATTTCCTCGAATTCTGTATTTGTTGCAGAATTTACCACTTTTTATTTTCAAACAGCAAATAAATAAATTCTATTCAATATGCTCACAATTTTTATGGAAAAAGCAAAAAGCCTGCATATAAATAGCAAAATTTACTAAAAAAAAAAGAGAATGCTGGGCTGGCGTTTCCAGATATTAAACTGTACAATTTTGTAACGTTAGCCAGGACTGCAATGGACTGGCTAACGAATCTAAGTAAATTCACCTCTATTGAACTTGAAACAGAAATAATCTCACCTTTCTTTCTTAAGGCAATTTCGCATTGTCCAATAGGGAATCTCCCTAGTATTCTAACAAATGTAATTACCTTTAAGAATGTTATAATTGCATGGCAATATATTTGTTTCAACCTGGGAATAGATTTTAAATGCTCTTCCCTTCTTCCAATATATGGGAATCCAGAATTTATTTGTGAAGGATACAAATGATTTTTTGTTAAAACTCAATAACTTGCAGCTTCAGACTGACAAATTTATTTTGTTTAGTCTGGATGTTGCAAGTTTGTACACATCGATCACACATGAAAGTGGTTTGGGGGCTGTCCAAAATGCTTTGTTTTCATTATGCAATTACTTGAGATCATTTTGTATAATAATTATTTTCTTTTTGAGGACACTTTTTATTTACAGTTACAGGGGACAGCCATGGGCTCCAACGTTGCCCCTAATTATGCCAATATTTTTATGAACTCATTTGAGGAGAAATTTGTTTTTGAAAATCCTTTGTTTCGTCAGTGTGGCGCCACTTGGTGGCGCTATATTGACAATATTTTTGGAATATGGCTGGGTGACGTTGGAGCCCTTGAGCTTTTCATTTCAGAATTGAATAACTCTACATTTAACATTAAATTTAAACTAACTTTTAGTGAGGTTAATATTGACTTTTTTGATGTATCAATATTTAAGGATGGATTTGGTTTTAGAACTGATATTTTTAGAAAGGATACTGACAGAAACAATTTGTTACTTTTTAATAGTGCCCACCATCCTTCACTCATTAAATCATTGCCCAAGAGTCAAATGTTGCGGGTTAAACGCATTGTAGCAGATGAGTCTAAAGTACCTATTAGACTCACTGAAATGGGACAGAAATTTTTGGAAAGGGGGTACCCTAATGATTTAATTACAAACACTATTAAAGCCATATTACCTATGGATAGGGACTCCCTATTGAAACCACAACAAACTAAAGATAAAAAACAAAACAAGAGAATTATCTTTGTATCTGAGTTTTCTAGACAAAGTCAGGATGTATCCAGGATTATTCGCAAACATTTGAATGTTTTAAACAGTTGCAATCCCAACATTGAGAAATTTTGCCAGTTTCCAATGCCGGCATACAAACACAGCAACAGTTTGAGAGATGTTTTAATAAGAGCTGACTTTGGTTCTGGCAAAAGATTTATCTCAACATTACATAACCAAGAAAAATGTGGGTTGTTTCCCTGTTTGGGATGTAGCAACGGTAGTTCTATTATTAAAAGCCCATATTTTCTACATCCCCACACTGGACATAAATATCAGTATAAGGATTACTTTACATGTAATACTAATTACGTGATTTATATGATAAAATGTCCATGTAGGCATGTTTATGTTGGAGAATCCTCTAGGAGGATCCATGACCGCATCACTGAGCATAAAAGTAACATTAGTTGCAAGGTTGTAACAGCCCCTGTGGCCCATCATTTTTTGTCAGCTGGCCATCAAATCAGCCAACTCCGGTTCCAGATTATAGAACAGGTCAAAACCCCTAGGAGGGGTGGCAATAGGGATCTATTGCTAAAACAACGGGAGACCTTTTGGATATTCCATCTTGATACTCTGGAACCGAAGGGAATGAATAAAGAAATAAATTGGTCGGTATTTTATTAAGATAATTCTATGAGATTTTGTTGCAAAATATATGCTGACCTTGTTCTCTTTTCTCCTTTGCTTAGGTTATCTGATTTCTACTTATAAGAAAGTAACAAGAGAAAAAGTTCTTTAGGATCATCTGTTTGATTAGTTGATAGGTAGCATTTGATCTGATGTATTTGTAAAAATTGTATAATATGTAACTAAAGTTGTGGTTATTCTGCATCACACTAGTGACTATTGTTAATGTTGGAGTTTATTTGTATTTTAGGTGACTTATGTATTTAATCCCAATGTTTTAATATTTTCTGCAGGCTTCATAGGTGTTTTTTTGTATTAGATTCGCTTTAATAAATCCACTAGATGGCGCTGTTAGATTTAGTTTAAGGTGTTCACATAGAATGTAAGGGTTAATCCCAGGTGCCTATTTAAACAGGTGAATCTGTGCATTATTTTAACACATGATTAAGGGGCATGTACCCCGAAACGTCGTGCTCTTTTGACCCTATTATGGACATTACTTTGTAATAAAGGAATTTTTTGGCATATTTGGGGACCCTCCATACTATTTTTTCAATTTATGCCTTGGGAGCTTGGTAGTAGCTTCAGGTGGGTTTATCCTGTTGGATTACAAGGTAGAAGAAAGTGGCAGGCACTACTCCAGACGTAGATAAATGTAAAATCAGTAGACTTGATTGAACCAACTTAAAAGCATGCAGACAGACATGACAGGGTGAAGGACAGACAGACAGTCTAATCCTGTTGGATTGCAGTGCTGGATTCTACTATAGTTTAATCCAGAATTTATACCAGGAATTCAACAAGCAGTTTTTAAATCATGGTCTCAAAAGGGGTTGATATATCTTCATCAATTGTTCTCTCCTACCGGACATTTACTATCCTTTAATAACCTTATTTGCATGTTCCAAATAGCCAGGAATGATCTGCATATTTTCAGATACGTGATTTTATTAATTCTAAAAGTTGGAAAAGTCAAGCTTTTTGGGCATTGCACTTTCCAGCAATAGAATCTATAAATATTAGACACAGCTGTATGTTAATACAAAAGCTTACAATTCCCATTGGTTGGAAAGAATCACATGTCAAACTGATTCATAATGTCTATTTCTCTCCCTCTAAATTGGCAAAATTATTTCCTAATAATGATTTTTACTGTTTTAAATGCCATCTAGATAAAGCAGATATTCTACATATATTTTGGAAATGTAAAAAAATATCACAATTATGGTCCAAATTAGATTTTTGGTACAACAAACTTTTTTTCTGATCATTTCAAGATTAATGGTAGATATATTTTATTCTTGTCGGACTCGGCAATCATTAGACCAAATTACTACCATAGCTACTATACGCAGATAATGATAATGCGATACATGATATTGAAGAAGTGGAAAGATACATCTCCACCTAGGTTTTCTAGTTTTATAAGTACCCTGCTACAACATATCACGTTCGAGATACAGAACATTAATATATTAAATGATAATAAGACGCAGGAATTCTTGGACAAATGGCTACCACTGATCAAAGCACAAACATTGGTGATTCAAAAACAGTTATTATCTCCATTATTCAACTCCAAACCATTTATATCAGCAGCTAAAACAGGGCTGTTTCCTCTTTCTTGGATACCCGCTTCATCAGTAGCACAGTAATTTGAAGACTGTGTTAAAGCAAGTAATGCTATAGAGGGATGGAGTGATTCATTTATGGTTATAATTCTTTTCTTTTTTTCTTTTTTTTTCTTTCTGTGTGTTGTGTTTACTTTATGTTTTTGGGGGGATAAAAGAAAAATTTGTACGGTTTATAGGCATGATAGTTTTTTTTATATAAGTGTTAATAGCTATAGGGATATGATAAACAGGAATTACCCTGTATTGGTTTGGGAAACTCTGAAATCAGGGAAACTCTGTGAAATTCATTATGACCAAATTCTTGAAAGACATGTGGTCTACACTTATTTTCCTGTGGTTTATGTATTTATCTATTGTTCTTGTTTAAACATGTCACCTGTTTTATGGGCATGAAGTGTATGTAATTTTCTCCCTTATGTTCTGTGAACTGGCTTAATAAAAGAATTCAAAATAAAAAAAAGGTTTTGAGGTTCTTTCTGAACTTTGTAATGGAGGTGGATTGTCTGAGGTGCAGTGGGAGGGTGTTTCATGTCTTTGCTGCCATGTGGGAGAAGCATCTTCCACCTGTTGTGGATTTGCTGATGCGGGGGATGACTGTGAGTGCTTGGTTGGCCGATCATAGTTGTCTGGTGGGGGTGTAGAAATTTACGCGGTGGTTGATGTATTCAGGTCCGATGTTGTGTAGGGCCTAGAATGCGCTTGAAGATGATTCTCTTGTTGATGGGGAGCCAGTGAAGGTTAGGTATTAGGTTAAAATTTAAAATCATGCAACGCGTTTCTCAACCTAGCATGGGTCGTTTCATCAGGCATAGTGATCCTTCTAACTGACAATCCATTTACTGTTGGGGGGGTTGTTTGTATTTTTTGTTACAGGTAAAAGAGCTGTGTTAACAATATTATATGCAAGCAAACAAAACCTAAAACAATATGAGACAGTGCTAACTGATATTGGCAGTGCTTACTGATATTGACAAATGAAGCAAAAAATACTCAGAGTCGTTTATGCTCTGTAAACCTAAACATCAACAGTAAAATGAACAAGCAATTACTAATACCCTAAATATCTTAACAAAACAACACCTCCACTAGAGGATGGCTATGCATATATGCACAAATCGGCCATCATAGTGATCCATGAGGATCTATCGGCTAGATTACGAGTTGTGCGTTAGGCTGAAAAAGCAGCGTTAACAGGTCCTAACGCTGCTTTTTCACTACCGCTGCTATTACGAGTCTTGAAGGTTTAGGGGCACTTCTTTGGCCTTACCGCAAAACGACTTACGTAAACTTTGTAAAGTCTTTTTTCTATGGGACTTCCATAGCGCCGGTATTACGAGTCTGTCCTAGGAGGCCAAAAAGTGAGCGGTACACCCTACCCTGTCAAGAGTCCTAACGCATTTAAAAGTCAGTAACACTCATAAACTACCTATTAAACCCTAAACCGAGGCCCTCCCGCATCGCAAACACTAAAATTTAATTTTTAACCCCTAATCTGCCGCTTGGGAGACCGCCGCCACCTACATTATATTTATGAACTCCTAATCTGCTGCCCCCAACATCGCCGACACCTACATTATATTTATTAACCCCTAATCTGCCGTCCCCAATGTCGCCACAACCCACCTACACTGATTAACCCCTAATCTGCCGCCCCAATGTCGCTGGCACTATAATAAACATATTAACCATAAACCGCCGCACTCCCACCTCGCAAACATTAAATATTATTAACCCCTAATCTGCCACCCCCAACGTCGCCGCCACTTTACTAAATTTATTAACCCCTAAACCTAAGTCTAACCCTAACACCCCCTAACTTAAATATAATTTAAATAAATCTAAATAAAATTACTATCATTAACTAAATTATTCCTATTTAAAACTAAATACTTACCTATAAAATAAACCCTAAGATAGCTACAATATAACTAATAGTTACATTGTAGCTAGCTTAGGGTTTATTTTTATTTTACAGGCAAGTTTGTATTTATTTTAACTAGGTAGAATAGTTACTAAATAGTTATTAACTATTTAATAACTACCCAGCTAAAATAAATACAAAATTACCTAAATTAAATTAGCTACAGTACAAACCCCCCCCACTAAATTACAGAAAATAATAAACAAATTACAGATATTTAAACTAATTACACCTAATCTAATAGCCCTATCAAAATAAAAAAAAGCCCCCCCAAAATAAAAAAAAACCCCCTAAACTAAACTATCAATAGCCCTTAAAAGGGCCTTTTGCAGGGCATTGCCCCTAAAGTAATCAGCTCTTTTACCTGTAACAAAAAATACAAACAACCCCCCCAACAGTAAAACCCACCACCCACACAACCAACCCCCCAAATAAAATACTATCTAGAAAAACCTAAGCTCCCTATTGCCCTGTAAAGGGCATTTGGATGGACATTGCCCTTAAAAGGGCAGTTAGCTCTTTTGCAAGCCCAAACCCTAACCTAAAAATAAAACCCACGTAAAACACCCTTAAAAAAACCTAACACTAACCCCCTGAAGATCGACTTACAGTTCTGAAGAACGGACATCCATCCTCAAGGAAGCAGCAGAAGTCTTCATCCAACCGGGCCGGAGTCCTCAACGAAGCCGGGAGAAGTCTTCATCCAAGCCAAGCGAAGTGGTCCACCAGACGGGCAGAAGTCTTCATCCAGACGACATCTTCTATCTTCATGCATCCGACGAGGAGCGGGTCCATCTTCAAGACATCCGACACGGAGCATCCTCTTCATCCGACGACTACCCGACGAATGAAGGTTCCTTTACGTGATGTCATCCAAGATGCTGTCCCTTAGATTCCAATTGGCTGATAGAATTCTATCAGCCAATCGGAATTAAGGTAGAAAAAATCCTATTGGCTGATGCAATCAGCCAATAGGATTGAGCTCGTATTCTATTGGCTGTTCCAACTTTGTACTTTAGCTAATTTAATTTCCTCCAATAGTCGGTTTCACGGATGGGTAAAAAAAGCCTCTTGAATGTCTGTGTAACAGCATATTAACTCTGCCTAAAGTCTCTATGTACGGACTGTGATTGTCCTAAGGTAATACCTATTGGAGGAAAAAAGCTTCAGTTTGAACCGACTTACTCAGGACATTATTTCCATCAGAAGTCCTTATATCATACAGGACCATCCTACAACTCCATACACTTTATCTAATTGGACTACTCTGATGTTTTGTATAAATTGTACTATCTAGCAACATTGCTTTTGACATGGTAATATTTAGACTCGTTTTGGGTGCTGCACATAGATCCTACTATACATTTATATTTTCATGGCACCATAAACTATTCCAATATAGTGGTGTCCTCTGAAATATGTGTTGTACAGAACCCCATAGTCTATTTTACCACAATTGAGCATTGCCTTACCTATGTACATTTGATTTGTGTGCATGTATTCCTACTTTATTTGCAATATACTTGCTTACTTTATTTGCAACATACTTGCTTGTGGTTACACCTTATTATAGGAGTAGCGTTATCTACAAACATAGATCCTCATGGATCACTATGATGGCCGATTTGTGCATATATGCATAGCCATCCTCTTGTGGAGGTGTTGTTTTGTTAAGATATTTAGGGTATTAGTAATTACTTGTTCATTTTACTGTTGATGTTTAGGTTTACAGAGCATAAACGACTTTTTTGGTTCATTTGTCTTGATACACTTTATGTGGATACCCTGCCTGTATTGTATATGCACAATCTTAAAAGCACTGGGGTAAACCATTATAATGGTAAGGCTCATTGAGCCATTTATAATAAAAATGAAGTGCTGAAATCCCTGTCTTGTGTGTAGTCACTTATTCAGTTTCTACCTTCTCTTTCTATAACTTAGGTTTATATCACTTAGAAATGTCCTTGTTTGCAAAAGAAAAGCAATTTTGTTTGCCTATTAAAACAACATCAAATTGAACAGAAATACAGTGTAGACATTGTTAATGTTGTAAATGACTATTGTAGCTGGAGACAGCTTTTTTTTTTTTTTTTTTTTCCAAAAGAGCTTTATTGTCATCCGACTGAGCATTCAAAACAGAGAAAATGAAATGGAATTATTCAGTTATACAAAAATGAGGTTATACATTTATCTCCCATTGTGTAGACTCGGATGATATTGTCATAAATGTTCAAAGTTTTGTAGCTCCAAATAAAACTATACTCATAACTTTGGAACAATAAACTTAACAATAACAAGGGAACCACCAGCCCCTCAGAGGAGGGAGAACGGAAAGAGGAACTAGAAGGGTAGAGTCAAAAGAAAGAGAGGGGAAGGGGGCCTCTATGTTTCAGGTTAGGGTGGAGGGACCTGTCATGAAATCATTTCTTCTCAAATGAATTTAATATCTGCAAACATATCAATCTGTTTCCTTTTAAAGAATCCATATTCCTCAAGCACTAGCATGTCTGAGACCTTGGTGACCCATTCTTGTAGTGTTGGTGTGTGCTGTGTTTTCCAATGCCGAGCTATAAGTGATTTAGCGCTTGTGATGCCCATTTGTAATAATTTGAGTCTCAATTTGCAAGGGTAAGGGGGGAGGTAGTTAAGCAGTGCTATTCTGGGTGTCAGTTTAAATTTCTCGGTCAGTATCTGTCTATAGAAAATTTCCAACTCGCACCACAGCTGCTTAATTTTTTCGCATTCCCACCACGTGTAGGTACTGGCCCTTAATAGGACAACCTCTCCAACAATTGCTGCCTGCCTCTGGGTAGATGGAGTGAATGCGTGAGGGAGTCAAATACCATCGCATCAGCACTTTAAAGTTAAGTTCTAGCATCTGGGGTGAGTTTGACGACTTTTTTGTGTTTCGGAAGATCTTAGACCATTCTTCTCCACTCAAGTCATGTGCCAATTCCTTATGCCATTTGGCTGTGTATGAGGGGAGTGTTTGTATGTGTTCTGTTTGTAGGAGTTTACGTGCCGAAGATAATGCGTGTCGTAGTGGAGTTTCGCTTACGCAAAGTTTTTCGAAAGGGGTTAGCTCTCTGAGGTAGTCTTTCTGATGTGGTGAAGTGTGTATAAAATGTTTTAACTGGGAATATTTTAGCCAATTAGAATATTTTCCTCCTGCCACTGTGATCAAACTTTCTCTCCCTGCTAATTTCCCGTTGAGAGTGAATTCCTTCAACGGAATAGTGAATCCCCATTCAGTCAACCTCTGCTGTCCCCTGTCCAGGCCCCCTATCATTTCGGCGTTCAAGGGGATGGGGAAAAGGGGAGAACGAGCCCCCGTGATGTGAGTTTGGTGAAGTTTAATGTTGTCCCATGAGTCAAATACATGTTTATGTATCAGTAAGTCGTTGCATTGGGGAGGACGTAAGGGTTTTGGCACCCAACATAGTGCTCCCACTGATGGGACTCTGAGAATATTTGAGTCTAGGGACACCCACGCCTTTGTGTCGCCTGCTCTGTGCCAGTCCAAAATTCTTTGTAGGGTTACTTGTAATATGTTGCTAAATCTGGTAGCCCCAACACCCCATTTATTGTTGCTCTATACATATTAGATTTATTAATCCTAGGTTTGCTCTTCCCCCATATAAAGGCGTAGATGTGTCTCTGAAGTTGGGTTAAATACCATTTGGGAAGGGCTATAGGGACTGCCTGAAATAAGTACAGTACCCTAGGTAGTGTGGTCATTTTGATGCATTGTGTGCGCCCCCACCAATATATTGGTTTTAGGGTCCAGGTATGGAGGTCTTGTTGTGTATTTGTTAGGAGTTTGGAATAGTTTTCTTTAAATAGTTGTGCGGGGCTGGATGAGATGTGTACCCCTAGATATTTTATAGACCTGTTCCGGGCAATCATTGGGCAGGCAGCTGAGACGGAGAGGAACTCAGTTTGGGTCATGGAGACATTTAGAATCTCCGACTTCTGGGTGTTTACTGAGAAGTCTGAAAATAGACTAAAGGTGTTGATTTCATTTAAAATTGTGGGTACAGTTTGGAGTGGGTCGGTGATTGTAAAGAGCACATCATCCGCGTATAACGCGATTTTAAAATCGTGTGGGCCTATTTTCACACCTTGTATCTCTTGATTGCACCGCAAAGACTTCCATAGTTAAGATAAAAAGTATGGGGGATAAGGGACACCCCTGGCGCGTACCATTTTGGATCTGAAAGGGACCTGACAACATTCCGTTCGCTTTAACTTTTGCAGTGGGGTTTGTGTAGAGACTAAGTATGCGAGCGGTCATGTGTGGGCCAAATCCTAGTGCCTTTAGCGTCTCCCTAAGAAACCCCCAGCTTATGCGGTCAAATGCCTTCTCGGCATCGATCGCCAAGAGGGCAGTTGGAATTTTGTTATGTTTGGCGTAGGAAACAAGTGTCAGGACCCTAATCGGATTGTCCCTCGCCTCCCGCCCGGGGACGAATCCCACTTGGTCAGTGTGTATTAAGGACTGTAATACAACATTAATTCTTTTTTGCTAAGATTTTACCTAGGATCTTTATATCCATATTCAGCAGGGATATCGGCCTATAACTGCTGGGGTCTGTTAAATTTTTTTGGGGCTTGGGTATGAGATATGTGCCGACAGCATGTCTTGCGAGAGGGTATCCCCTTTTTCCAGTGTTTGGAATAAATTAAGTAGGTACGGGGCCAGGATGTGTTTATATGTCTTATAATATGCATTCGAGAAGCTGTCCGGTCCTGGACTTTTGCCGGTCGGTAGGTCCTTTATCGCTGACGTGAACTCTAGTAGGCTTATGGTTCTTTCCATTACAGCGCGTTGTTCTAGTTGTAAGGTGGGTAGGTCTGCTTTGTTAATGTATTCCTGCATCTGTGCTCAGGTGTGTCCTTTCTTTCAAGGTTATATAACTTGGAATAGTATTCTTTGAAGTGGTTGGCGATACCTTCACTATCTAGAATATCTAGTTTGTCAGGGGTCGTTAGTTTATGTAGCTGTGATTTTAGTGTCTGAGTTTTTAAAGCTCTGGCTAGAAGGGAGCCTGCCCTATTACCCTCAAAAAAGTAGGTCTTTGGAGACAGCTTTTAATTAATTAATTAATTTTTATTAAAAGTTTTGGAGAAATATGATACAGAAACAGTTGAATAATTATTTCCTGAGATGCAGTGTGAAATCACTTTAGTATAAAACCATCACTAATACAGAATAAGGTTGATAGGCAAGACATATAGTTATATTTTACACTTCATTAGAATTCCCAGATGAGTTAATTAAGTATTTTTAACCTTTGGGATCTCAGACCTTTCTCCGGAGATGCAGTAGGCATTACTTTCTATTTTTGTAATGAAAAAATATACTCTCCCCATATAAATGAAAGAGGTTTCATCACTTAGTTTGTTGATCGTTTTGTCCTAATGTTAATAAATTTGTAACCTGATTTCACATACTGAAATACTTGGTATGGAAGTTTTTTTTCCAAAGAAGTGGTATTAGTTGTTTGGTTCCACAGATCATAATGTGTAATTGTGCAAGCTTCAATTTTTACTTCAGTTTAGGGTTTTTGTTAGGCAATTATATTAAAGGGTCAAATGGAATCTTACATGACATCTTTAAGAATATTTCTCCAATATCGTACCTGCTTCGAGCAGAAACACCTTATATGATTGAGGGTGCCCATTTTCCCACAATTTCTCCAGCAAGTGTGGGCCGTAGAAGGAAATACCATTTGGTTAACATTTTCAAATTTGTTTTGTTAATACTAATGGAGGATGGGGATTTACTCATTACCTGGATCATTATTTTTCATTCTTTTTGGGAGATCTGCAGTTGTAACTTTTCCCCATGTTTTTGTGTACGCTAAGAGCATTTGGGAATGGCGGTCTAATAGAAGTTTATAAACTACTGAGATCCCTCCGTTTGTCTGTAACTATGAATAACATACTTGTTCAAATGTGATAAGTGTCCTGCATAGTTCACTTTTATGTTAGTTATATGTACAAAAAGGAGTGTTGTACGACAGGTATAGCAGTTATGAAAAATAGTGTATCCTTTGTCCACAATATTGTCTCATTAATTTGCCATTTCTTAAAACGCTATAACAGGGAATGAGTGAGTGTAGATCTGTGATATCTTTGTGCATTATTTTCAGTTCAATGGGTAAATCTGTGTTTTGAACAATAGGCGTCAGTAGTGATGGTATTGTAGAAATTGTTTTGGTCTTTGGTATTATAGTGTCCTATATTTGAAGAGTTTCCTAAACCAATTTTGGGGAATTTGGCTTTATTTCCCTTGAAGTTTTTCTAAGTTAACATGCTTCGCCTAAGGGTGTACCGACAACTAGTTGATTATCTAATGATACCCACTCTTTACTTTTTTTCTTCTTCAAAAAGAGCCACAAAAATGTGTGCATTTAAGGTGTGCATCTTCCTTCTGAAGTATGTTGTGAACTGGCATTTTATTTTGCCAAATGAACAAGTTAACTATATTTTGAAGGTAAGTGAGATAACTGGTGAAAAAAGGGATAGGGAGAGTTTGGAATTTGTATAGTATTTCTGGTACAATAGTCATCTTGAAGGCATGTATTCTGCCTAGCCAAGATAGCGTCTTATGTTGCCATTAATTCAATTTGGATTGTATGTCTTAACAGAATCTGGTAATTTAAAGAAAATAAGAGTCCCAGGTCAAATGTAACATGATTTCCCAGGTATTTTAATGATTTGGGTTTAATTACATAACTATATTTTTCTATGTATCCGTTTTTGGGTAGCTAGAGATATTTCTATTCCTAATAATTCTGATTAAGTAGAATTTATTTTAAAATTTGAGAATTAGCTTCAGAATTGGAAGAATACAGCAAACGAGAGGGACTGCAGTGGAGATGTTAAGGTCAGTGGAATATCGTTAGCATATAATGTTGATTTGTATTGTGATTGACCTATGGTCAATCCTGATATTCCTGAGTTATTATGAATTTTGGAGGCCAGTACTTCCATTGCTAGTGCAAATAGAAGTGGGGAAAGGGGGCAACCTTTTGTGTACCATTGGAAATGAAAAATGGGTGAGATAGGGAGTCATTAAGTCAGACCTTTGCGGATAGATGACTATATATAGCAAAAATTCTTTCAATTAAAGCCTTTCCAAAACCAAGTTTTTTAGAGTCGCCCATAAAAAAGTCCAATTGAATTGGTCAGACTTTTTCTGCATTTATTGCAACAAAAAATTCATTGAAATTTTGTTAGCATATTCCATTAAATGTAGTATTTTGATGGTATTGTTTCACGCTTCTCTACGTGGTATGAGGCCCGCTTGATTTACATTGATTAACTGAGGAAGTATTCTATTAAGACGGGTTGCCAAGATTTTAGCATATATTTTAATGTCTACATTTATATAGGTCGGAAATTTGGAGTATAAGGGATTTTACCTGCTTTTGGGAGTACCGAAACGTGAGCTTCTAACATACTAGAGGGAAAGGTGTGCTGTCCTTCGATTTTGTTGCACATGGATTGAAGATGGGGGATTAAGTGTAAGGCATATACCTGATAATAATGTACTGTGAAACCACCTAGGCCTGGGCTTTTTCCAGTGTCCGGAAACAGCTGGATTTTAATGCAATATTTACATAGGCGTACAGATGCCCATTATCAGCAACCATCTGCCCCATATTCCATGTTGTTTTTGCTAATCCAAGTTTATCATTTAAAAAGGCTAATTGAGCGTTAGAAACTCTTTTGCAATTATTTTAGCACAGCTGGAAACTGTTGTGCTGATTAAAGAAGCAATAAAACTTGCCTTCATTAGACTAGTTGAGTATCTGGAGCATGTGTGTGTTCAATTACAGGCTCAAGATGGCCAGAAACAAAGAACTTTCTTCTGAAACTCATCAGTCTATTCTTGTTTTGAGAAATGAAGGCTATTCCATATGCAAAATTGCCAAGAAACTGAAAACCTCATACTACACTGAATACTACTCCCTTCACAGAACAGCACAAATTGGATCTAGCCAGAATAGAAAGAGGAATGGAGTCCCCTGTGCACAACTGAGGAAGAGGACAAATACATTAGAGTGTCTAGTTTGAAAAACAGATGCCTCACAGGTCCTCAACTGGCAGCTTAATTAAATAGCACCTGCAAAACACCAGTCTTAACATCAATAGTGAAGAGGCAACTCTGGGATGCTGGCATTGTAGGCAGAGTTCAAATCCACAGATAGAACAGCACCATCCAAAAGGTAAGTTAAAAGTATAACTTTATTGGGACATCACCAAACACAGCACAATAACGGTTATTGTGCTGTGTTTGGTGATGTCCCAATAAAGTTATACTTTTAACTTACCTTTTGGATGGTGCTGTTCTGTGGATTTGATGTTATTTGAGGTCACTGGCAGGACCTGGGTACGTGCACCTCCTCACAGACTGATGCTGTTTTCATCTCTTTGAACATTGTAGGTAGAGTTGCCAAGAAAAAGCCATATCTCAGACTGGCCAATAAAAAGAAAAAGATTAAAATGGGCAAAAGAACACAGACACTGGACAGAGGAAGATTGGAGAAAAGTGTTATGGGCAGTCAAATCTAAGTTTGAGGTGTTTGAAAAGATGCCAATGCTTTTTAGTAGGCATGTACATTCGGATCATTTGTGAATGCGGAAAAAGGCAGACGCTTGTGGCATTTGGCTGTTTTTGGAGTCAGATTTCTTCCTGTGAAAGTGTAACAAACTAAGATCGGGATTTGCACTTTCACAAGAAAGAATCCGGCTCCGAAAAGAGCCAAATGCCGCGAGAGGCCTTCTTCTTCCACATTTGGATCATTACAAATGGTCCGCACATGCCTACTTTTTAGTGAGCATCCCAACACATTTTAAAATGGAACAGTGGTTTTGCACACGGGCGGAACCCAACAAAAGAACAACTAGAATCACAACCCCAACATCTCGAAAATCCATTAAGATTTTAAAAAACATAATTTATGCTTACCTGATAAATTCCTTTCTCCTGTAGTGTAGTCAGTCCACGGGTCATCCATTACTTATGGAATATTTCTCTTCCTAACAGGAAACTGCAAGAGAATTACCCAGCAGAGCTTGCTATATAGCTCCTCCCCTCACCTATCATAGTCAGTCATTCGACCAAAGCAGACGAGAAAGGAGGAACCATAGGGTACAGTGGTGACTGGAGTTTAATTAAAATTTAGACCTGCCGTAAAAACAGGGCGGGCCGTGGACTGACTACACTACAGGAGAAAGGAATTTATCAGGTAAGCATAAATTATGTTTTCTCCTGTTAAGTGTAGTCAGTCCACGGGTCATCCATTACTTATGGAATACCAATACCAAAGCTAAAGTACACGGATGAAGGGAGGGACAAGGCAGGAACATTAAACAGAAGGAACCACTGCCTGAAGTACCTTTCTCCCAAAAATAGCCTCCGACGAAGCAAAAGTGTCAAATTTGTAAAATTTTGAAAAAGTGTGAAGCGAAGACCAAGTCGCAGCTTTGCAAATCTGTTCAACAAAGGCCTCATTTTTAAAGGCCCAGGTGGAAGCCACAGCTCTAGTAGAATGAGCTGTAATCCTTTCAGGAGGCTGCTGTCCAGCAGTCTCATAGGCTAAGCGTATTATGCTACGAAGCCAAAAAGAGAGAGAGGTAGCCGAAGCCTTTTGACCTCTCCTCTGTCCAGAGTAAATGACAAACAGGGAAGAAGTTTGACGAAAATCCTTAGTTGCCTGCAAATAGAATTTCAGGGCACGGACTACGTCCAGATTATGCAAAAGTCGTTCCTTCTTTGAAGAAGGGTTAGGACACAGAGATGGAACAACAATCTCTTGATTGATATTCCTGTTAGTAACTACCTTAGGTAAGAACCCAGGTTTAGTACGCAGGACTACCTTGTCTGAATGAAAAATCAGATAAGGAGAATCACAATGTAAGGCAGATAACTCAGAGACTCTTCGAGCCGAGGAAATAGCCATCAAAAACAGAACTTTCCAAGATAACAACTTGATATCAATGGAATGAAGGGGTTCAAATGGAACGCCTTGAAGAACATTAAGAACTAAGTTTAAGCTCCACGGCGGAGCAACAGACTTAAACACAGGCTTAATCCTAGTTAAAGCCTGACAGAAAGCCTGAACGTCTGGAACTTCAGCCAGACGTTTGTGTAGAAGAATAGACAGAGCAGAAATCTGTCCCTTTAACGAACTAGTAGATAAGCCCTTTTCTAAACCCTCTTGTAGAAAGGACAATATCCTAGGAATCCTAACCTTACTCCATGAGTAACTCTTGGATTCGCACCAACGTAAATATGTACGCCATATTTTATGGTAAATTTTTTCCTAGCCTGTATTAAGGTATCAATAACCGCCTCCGAGAAACCACGCTTTGATAGAGTCAAGCGTTCAATCTCCATGCAGTCAGCCTCAGAGAAATTAGATTTGGATGTTTGAAAGGACCCTGAATTAGAAGGTCCTGTCTCAGAGGCAGAGACCACGGTGGACAGGACGACATGTCCACTAGGTCTGCATACCAGGTCCTGCGTGGCCACACAGGCGCTTGATGTTGTCCGACTGAAATCTGATGAACCTCAGAGTTGCTAACTGAGGCCAAACTAGGAGAGCATTGAATATTGCTCTTAACTCCAGAATATTTATTGGGAGGAGTTTCTCCTCCTGAGTCCATAATCCCTGAGCTTTCAGGGAATTCCAGACTGCTCCCCAGCCTAGAAGGCTGGCGTCTGTTGTTACAATCGTCCAATCTGGCCTGCGAAAGGTCATCCCCTTAGACAGATGTGGCCGAGAGAGCCACCATAGAAGAGAATCTCTGGTCCTTTGATCCAGATTTAGTAGGGGGGACAAATCTGAGTAATCCCCGTTCCACTGACTTAGCATGCACAATTGCAGCGGTCTGAGATGCAGGCGCGCAAATGGTACTATGTCCATTGCCGCTACCATTAAGGCGATTACTTCCATGCACTGAGCTACTGACGGGTGTGGAATGGAGTGAAGGACACGGCAAGCATTTAGAAGTTTTAATAACCTGGCCTCTGTCAGGTAAATTTTCATCTCTACAGAATCTATAAGAGTCCCTAGAAAGGGAACTCTTGTAAGTGGTAATAGAGAACTCTTTTCCACGTTCACCTTCCACCCATGCGACCTCAGAAATGCCAGAACTATCTCTGTATGAGACGTGGCAGTTTGAAAACTTGACGCTTGTATCAGAATGTCGTCTAGGTACGGAGTCTCCGCTATGCCTCGCGGTCTTAGTACCGCCAGAAGTGATCCTAGAATTTTTGTAAAGATTCTTGGGGCCGTAGCTAATCCGAAGGGAAGAGCTACAAACTGGTAATGCCTGTCTAGGAAGGCAAATCTCAGATACCGGTAATGGTCCTTGTGAATCGGTATGTGAAGGTAAGCATCCTTTAAGTCCACCGTGGTCATGTACTGACCCTCTTGGATCATGGGAAGGATGGTTCGAATCGTTTCCATTTTGAATGATGGAACCCTTAGAAATTTGTTTAGGATTTTTAAGTCCAAGATTGGTCTGAAGGTTCCCTCTTTTTTGGGGAACCACAAATAGATTTGAATAGAATCCCTGCCCGTGTTCCGTCCGCGGAACTGGGTGGATTACCCCCATTAGTAAGAGGTCTTGTACACAGCGTAGAAACGCCTCTTTCTTTGTTTGGTTTGCTAATAACCTTGAAAGATGAAATCTCCCCCGTGGAGGAGAAGTTTTGAAGTCCAGGAGATATCCCTGAGATATGATCACCAACGCCCAGGGATCCTGGACATCTCTTGCCCAAGCCTGGGCGAAGAGAGAAAGTCTGCCCCCCACTAGATCCGTTTCCGGATAGGGGGCCCTCTCTTCATGCTGTCTTGGGGGCAGCAGCAGGTTTCTTGGCCTGCTTGCCCCTGTTCCAGGACTGGTTAACTTTCCAGCCCTGCCTGTAACGAGCAACAGCTCCTTCCTGTTTTGGAGCGGAGGAAGTTGATGCTGCTCCTGCCTTGAAGTTACGAAAGACACGAAAATTAGACTGTTTGGCCTTTGATTTGGCCCTGTCCTGAGGTAGAGCATGGCCCTTACCTCCCGTAATGTCAGCAATAATTTCTTTCAAGCCGGGCCCGAATAAGGTCTGCCCTTTGAAAGGAATATTAAGCAATTTGGATTTAGAAGTCACGTCAGCTGACCAGGATTTAAGCCACAGCGCTCTGCGTGCTTGAATGGCGAATCCGGAGTTCTTAGCCGTAAGTTTGGTTAAGTGTACGACGGCATCAGAAACAAATGAGTTAGCTAGCTTAAGGGTTTTAAGCTTGTTCATAATTTCATCCAATGGAGCTGTGCGAATGGTCTCTTCCAGAGACTCAAACCAGAATGCCGCCGCAGCAGTAACAGGCGCAATGCATGCAAGGGGTTGTAATATAAAACCTTGTTGAACAAAAATTTTCTTAAGGTAACCCTCTAACTTTTTATCCATTGGATCTGAAAAAGCACAGCTATCCTCCACCGGGATAGTGGTGCGCTTAGCCAAAGTAGAAACTGCTCCCTCCACCTTAGGGACCGTCTGCCATAAGTCCCGTGTGGTGGCGTCTATAGGAAACATTTTTCTAAATATAGGAGGTGGTGAAAAGGGCACACCGGGTCTATCCCACTCCTTGTTAACAATTTCTGTAAGCCTTTTAGGTATAGGAAAAGCGTCAGTACACACCGGTACCGCAAAATATTTATCCAGCCTACATACTTTCTCTGGAATTGCAACTGTGTTACAATCATTCAGAGCCGCTAATACCTCCCCTAGCAATACGCGGAGGTTCTCAAGCTTAAATTTAAAATTTGAAATTTCTGAATCCAGTTTACCCGGATCAGACCCGTCACCCACAGAATGAAGCTCTCCGTCCTCATGTTCTGCAAATTGTGACGCAGTATCAGACATGGCTCTACCATTATCAGCGCGCTCTGTTCTAACTCCAGAGTGATCGCGCTTACCTCTTAATTCTGGCAATTTAGACAGTACTTCTGTCATAACAGTAGCCATGTCTTGCAAAGTGATTTGTATGGGCCGCCCTGATGTACTTGGCGCCACAATATCACGCACCTCCTGAGCGGGAGGCGAAGGTACTGACACGTGAGGAGAGTTAGTCGGCATAACTTCCCCCTCGTTGTCTGGTGATAATTTCTTAACATATAAAGTTTGACTTTTATTTAAAGTGACATCTATACATTGAGTGCACAAATTTCTATTGGGCTCCACATTGGCCTTTAAACATAGTGAACAAAGAGATTCATCTGAGTCAGACATGTTTAAACAAAACTAGCAATGAGACTAGCAAACTTATAAATTAATTTACAAGCAATATAAAAAACGTTACTGTGCCTTTAAGAAGCACAGAAAAACTAACACAGTTGAAATAACAATGATCAAAAATAGTTATAGCAACCAAATTTTCACAGTAAATGTATTAAGTTAGCAAAGGATTGCACCCACCAGCAAATGGATGATTAACCCCTTAGTACCCAAAAACGGATAACAATTATGTAATTAACGTTTTTCTCACAGTCAAATACACTGTCACAGGACTACTGTGACTGATTACCTCCCTCAAAATGGATTTTGAAGACCCCTGAGCTCTCTAGAGACGATCTGGATCATGGAGGATGAAGTAGACAGATTGTGACTGAATATTTACTGTGTAAAAAAGCGCTAAAATAGACCCCTCCCACTCATATTACAACAGTGGGGAAGCTCAGAAACTGTTATCACCAAGTACCTCACAAAAACGATTAACAAGCCAGTAAAACGTTTTAAACATACATTTAAAAGTTATGTATTATTATTTACAAGCCTGCTACCAGTCGCTTTTACTGCAGTTCAGGCTCATACATTATTTCAGTATTTACAGTATTTTCAGAGTCAATTCCATTCCTTAGAAAATACATTCAGTGCACACACACTCATCAGCCTAATACCAGTCGCTATCACTGCATTTAAGGCTGAACTTACTTTACAATGGTATCAGCAGTATTTTCTCAGTCAATTCCATTCCCCAGAAAATAAATTACTGCGCATACCTCATTTGTTGCAGGGGAGCCCTGCATGCTATTCCCCTTCTCTGAAAGTACCTCACGCCTCAGATGAGAAACAGCCAGTGGATCTTAGTTACGTCTGCTAAGACCATAGAAAGAAACCCAGGCAGATTCTTCTTCTAATGCTGCCTGAGAATAAACAGCACACTCCGGTGCCATTTAAAAAACAGAATTTATGTTTACCTGATAAATTACTTTCTCCAACGGTGTGTCCGGTCCACGGCGTCATCCTTACTTGTGGGATATTCTCTTCCCCAACAGGAAATGGCAAAGAGCCCAGCAAAGCTGGTCACATGATCCCTCCTAGGCTCCGCCTACCCCAGTCATTCGACCGACGTTAAGGAGGAATATTTGCATAGGAGAAACCATATGGTACCGTGGTGACTGTAGTTAAAGAAAATAAATTATCAGACCTGATTAAAAAAACCAGGGCGGGCCGTGGACCGGACACACCGTTGGAGAAAGTAATTTATCAGGTAAACATAAATTCTGTTTTCTCCAACATAGGTGTGTCCGGTCCACGGCGTCATCCTTACTTGTGGGAACCAATACCAAAGCTTTAGGACACGGATGAAGGGAGGGAGCAAATCAGGTCACCTAAATGGAAGGCACCACGGCTTGCAAAACCTTTCTCCCAAAAATAGCCTCAGAAGAAGCAAAAGTATCAAACTTGTAAAATTTGGTAAAAGTGTGCAGTGAAGACCAAGTCGCTGCCCTACATATCTGATCAACAGAAGCCTCGTTCTTGAAGGCCCATGTGGAAGCCACAGCCCTAGTGGAATGAGCTGTGATTCTTTCGGGAGGCTGCCGTCCGGCAGTCTCGTAAGCCAATCTGATGATGCTTTTAATCCAAAAAGAGAGAGAGGTAGAAGTTGCTTTTTGACCTCTCCTTTTACCGGAATAAACAACAAACAAGGAAGATGTTTGTCTAAAATCCTTTGTAGCATCTAAATAGAATTTTAGAGCGCGAACAACATCCAAATTGTGTAACAAACGTTCCTTCTTTGAAACTGGTTTCGGACACAGAGAAGGTACGATAATCTCCTGGTTAATGTTTTTGTTAGAAACAACTTTTGGAAGAAAACCAGGTTTAGTACGTAAAACCACCTTATCTGCATGGAACACCAGATAAGGAGGAGAACACTGCAGAGCAGATAATTCTGAAACTCTTCTAGCAGAAGAAATTGCAACTAAAAACAAAACTTTCCAAGATAATAACTTAATATCAACGGAATGCAAGGGTTCAAACGGAACCCCCTGAAGAACTGAAAGAACTAAATTGAGACTCCAAGGAGGAGTCAAAGGTTTGTAAACAGGCTTAATTCTAACCAGAGCCTGAACAAAGGCTTGAACATCTGGCACAGCGGCCAGCTTTTTGTGAAGTAACACAGACAAGGCAGAAATCTGTCCCTTCAGGGAACTTGCAGATAATCCTTTTTCCAATCCTTCTTGAAGGAAGGATAGAATCCTAGGAATCTTAACCTTGTCCCAAGGGAATCCTTTAGATTCACACCAACAGATATATTTTTTCCAAATTTTGTGGTAAATCTTTCTAGTTACAGGCTTTCTGGCCTGAACAAGAGTATCGATAACAGAATCTGAGAATCCTCGCTTCGATAAGATCAAGCGTTCAATCTCCAAGCAGTCAGCTGGAGTGAAACCAGATTCGGATGTTCGAACGGACCTTGAACAAGAAGGTCTCGTCTCAAAGGTAGCTTCCAAGGAGGAGCCGATGACATATTCACCAGATCTGCGTACCAAGTCCTGCGTGGCCACGCAGGAGCTATCAAGATCACCGACGCCCTCTCCTGATTGATCCTGGCTACCAGCCTGGGGATGAGAGGAAACGGCGGGAACACATAAGCTAGTTTGAAGGTCCAAGGTGCTACTAATGCATCCACTAGAGCTGCCTTGGGATCCCTGGATCTGGACCCGTAGCAAGGAACTTTGAAGTTCTGACGAGAGGCCATCAGATCCATGTCTGGAATGCCCCACAGCTGAGTGACTTGGGCAAAGATTTCCGGATGGAGTTCCCACTCCCCCGGATGCAATGTCTGACGACTCAGAAAATCCGCTTCCCAATTTTCCACTCCTGGGATGTGGATAGCAGACAGGTGGCAGGAGTGAGACTCCGCCCATAGAATGATTTTGGCCACTTCTTCCATCGCCAGGGAACTCCTTGTTCCCCCCTGATGGTTGATGTACGCAACAGTTGTCATGTTGTCTGATTGAAACCGTATGAACTTGGCCCTCGCTAGCTGAGGTCAAGCCTTGAGAGCATTGAATATCGCTCTCAGTTCCAGAATATTTATCGGTAGAAGATATTCTTCCCGAGACCAAAGACCCTGAGCTTTCAGGGATCCCCAGACCGCGCCCCAGCCCATCAGACTGGCGTCGGTCGTGACAATGACCCACTCTGGTCTGCGGAATGTCATCCCTCGTGACAGGTTGTCCAGGGACAGCCACCAACGGAGTGAGTCTCTGGTCCTCTGATTTACTTGTATCTTCGGAGACAAGTCTGTATAGTCCCCATTCCACTGACTGAGCATGCACAGTTGTAATGGTCTTAGATGAATGCGTGCAAAAGGAACTATGTCCATTGCCGCTACCATCAACCCGATCACTTCCATGCACTGAGCTATGGAAGGAAGAGGAACGGAATGAAGTATCCGACAAGAGTCTAGAAGTTTTGTTTTTCTGGCCTCTGTCAGAAAAATCCTCATTTCTAAGGAGTCTATTATTGTTCCCAAGAAGGGAACCCTTGTTGACGGAGATAGAGAACTCTTTTCCACGTTCACTTTCCATCCGTGAGATCTGAGAAAGGCCAGGACAATGTCCGTGTGAGCCTTTGCTTGAGGAAGGGACGACGCTTGAATCAGAATGTCGTCCAAGTAAGGTACTACAGCAATGCCCCTTGGTCTTAGCACAGCTAGAAGGGACCCTAGTACCTTTGTGAAAATCCTTGGAGCAGTGGCTAATCCGAAAGGAAGCGCCACGAACTGGTAATGTTTGTCCAGGAATGCGAACCTCAGGAACCGATGATGTTCCTTGTGGATAGGAATATGTAGATACGCATCCTTTAAATCCACCGTGGTCATGAATAGACCTTCCTGGATGGAAGGAAGAATAGTTCGAATGGTTTCCATCTTGAACGATGGAACCTTGAGAAACTTGTTTAAGATCTTGAGATCTAAGATTGGTCTGAACGTTCCCTCTTTTTTGGGAACTATAAACAGATTGGAGTAGAACCCCATCCCTTGTTCTCTTAATGGAACGGGATGAATCACTCCCATTTTTAACAGGTCTTCTACACAATGTAAGAATGCCTGTCTTTTTATGTGGTCTGAGGACAACTGAGACCTGTGGAACCTCCCCCTTGGGGGAAGTCCCTTGAATTCCAGAAGATAACCTTGGGAGACTATTTCTAGCGCCCAAGGATCCAGAACATCTCTTGCCCAAGCCTGAGCGAAGAGAGAGAGTCTGCCCCCCACCAGATCCGGTCCCGGATCGGGGGCCAACATTTCATGCTGTCTTGGTAGCAGTGGCAGGTTTCTTGGCCTGCTTTCCCTTGTTCCAGCCTTGCATTGGTCTCCAAGCTGGCTTGGCTTGAGAAGTATTACCCTCTTGCTTAGAGGACGTAGCACTTTGGGCTGGTCCGTTTCTGCGAAAGGGACGAAAATTAGGTTTATTTTTTGCCTTGAAAGGCCGATCCTGAGGAAGGGCGTGGCCCTTACCCCCAGTGATATCCGAGATAATCTCTTTCAAGTCAGGGCCAAACAGCGTTTTCCCCTTGAAAGGAATGTTAAGTAGCTTGTTCTTGGAAGACGCATCAGCCGACCAAGATTTCAACCAAAGCGCTCTGCGCGCCACAATAGCAAACCCAGAATTCTTAGCCGCTAACCTAGCCAATTGCAAAGTGGCGTCTAGGGTGAAAGAATTAGCCAATTTGAGAGCATTGATTCTGTCCATAATCTCCTCATAAGGAGGAGAATCACTGTCGACCGCCTTTATCAGCTCATCGAACCAGAAACATGCGGCTGTAGCGACAGGGACAATGCATGAAATTGGTTGTAGAAGGTAACCCTGCTGAACAAACATCTTTTTAAGCAAACCTTCTAATTTTTTATCCATAGGATCTTTGAAAGCACAACTATCCTCTATGGGTATAGTGGTGCGTTTGTTTAAAGTGGAAACCGCTCCCTCGACCTTGGGGACTGTCTGCCATAAGTCCTTTCTGGGGTCGACCATAGGAAACAATTTTTTAAATATGGGGGGAGGGACGAAAGGAATACCGGGCCTTTCCCATTCTTTATTAACAATGTCCGCCACCCGCTTGGGTATAGGAAAAGCTTCTGGGAGCCCCGGCACCTCTAGGAACTTGTCCATTTTACATAGTTTCTCTGGGATGACCAACTTGTCACAATCATCCAGAGTGGATAATACCTCCTTAAGCAGAATGCGGAGATGTTCCAACTTAAATTTAAATGCAATCACATCAGGTTCAGCTTGTTGAGAAATGTTCCCTGAATCAGTAATTTCTCCCTCAGACAAAACCTCCCTGGCCCCATCAGACTGAGTTAGGGGCCCTTCAGAAATATTAATATCAGCGTCGTCATGCTCTTCAGTATCTAAAACAGAGCAGTCGCGCTTACGCTGATAAGTGTTCATTTTGGCTAAAATGTTTTTGACAGAATTATCCATTACAGCCGTTAATTGTTGCATAGTAAGGAGTATTGGCGCGCTAGATGTACTAGGGGCCTCCTGAGTGGGCAAGACTCGTGTAGACGAAGGAGGGAATGATGCAGTACCATGCTTACTCCCCTCACTTGAGGAATCATCTTGGGCATCATTGTCATTGTCACATAAATCACATTTATTTAAATGAATAGGAATTCTGGCTTCCCCACATTCAGAACACAGTCTATCTGGTAGTTCAGACATGTTAAACAGGCATAAACTTGATAACAAGTACAAAAAACGTTTTAAAATAAAACCGTTACTGTCACTTTAAATTTTAAACTGAACACACTTTATTACTGCAAATGCGAAAAAACATGAAGGAATTGTTCAAAATTCACCAAATTTTCACCACAGTGTCTTAAAGCCTTAAAAGTATTGCACATCAAATTTGGAAGCTTTAACCCTTAAAATAACGGAACCGGAGCCGTTTTGAACTTTAACCCCTTTACAGACCCTGGTATCTGCTTTGCTGAGACCCAACCAAGCCCCAAGGGGAATACGATACCAAATGACGCCTTCAGAAAGTCTTTTCTAAGTATCAGAGCTCCTCTCACATGCGACTGCATGCCATGCCTCTCAAAAACAAGTGCGCAACACCGGCGCGAAAATGAGGCTCTGCCTATGCTTTGGGAAAGCCCCTAAAGAATAAGGAGTCTAAAACAGTGCCTGCCGATATTATTATATCAAAATACCCAGATAAAATGATTCCTCAAGGCTAAATATGTGTTAATAATCAATCGATTTAGCCCAAAAAAAGTCTACAGTCTTAATAAGCCCTTTTTGAAGCCCTTATTTACAATCGTAATAAACATGGCTTACCGGATCCCAGAGGGAAAATGACAGCTTCCAGCATTACATCGTCTTGTTAGAATGTGTCATACCTCAAGCAGCAAGAGACTGCTCACTGTTCCCCCAACTGAAGTTAATTGCTCTCAACAGTCCTGTGTGGAACAGCCATGGATTTTAGTGACGGTTGCTAAAATCATTTTCCTCATACAAACAGAAATCTTCATCTCTTTTCTGTTTCTGAGTAAATAGTACATACCAGCACTATTTCAAAATAACAAACTCTTGATTGAATAATAAAAACTACAGTTAAACACTAAAAAACTCTAAGCCATCTCCGTGGAGATGTTGCCTGTACAACGGCAAAGAGAATGACTGGGGTAGGCGGAGCCTAGGAGGGATCATGTGACCAGCTTTGCTGGGCTCTTTGCCATTTCCTGTTGGGGAAGAGAATATCCCACAAGTAAGGATGACGCCGTGGACCGGACACACCTATGTTGGAGAAATAACAAACTTTTGATTGAAGAAATAAACTAAGTTAAAAAAAACACCACAGATCTCTCACAGCTTCCTACTAGTTAGGCTGCAAGAGAATGACTGACTATGATAGGTGAGGGGAGGAGCTATATAGCAAGCTCTGCTGGGTAATTCTCTTGCAGTTTCCTGTTAGGAAGAGAAATATTCCATAAGTAATGGATGACCCGTGGACTGACTACACTTAACAGGAGAAAATGTACTTAATACTTATATTTCCATAATGCTTAGTTACAGTACTTTTGTTTTATGGAAACACGATTTGTCTCAGAAATCATTGTCAATACAAATGAGATATAATTCTTTAGAGTTCTGCGTTGTTTGTTGGTGTTCTAGATCTGTAGTACTTTTTTTCTTCTTTAAAAAAGCAACACAAATGTGTGTATTTAATGTGTGCATCTTCCTTCTGAAGTATGTTGTGAACTGGTATCACTAATAGAAATCTTGATATTCATTTAAAAAAATAATTTTAGAAAATAACAATATATTTTTTTTTAAACGGGTGTTGCAGTATATTTTGCAGTTATCCTGCTGAGTAAAACCCCATCCTGTACAGTGAGAATGACTATGATGATACTGAAGTGGCTCATTTGTTTCAAATCTTTTTTTCTGCAAGGGAGTAATTTCCTGCAGAGTCCTCCTTGATTCCATGCCAAAATAGTGCAAAAATAAAATAAAAAGTCGCATTCTGCAGGTTCATTTACTAATAAAAACTATATAATAAGAACGTTTATAGTATTATCAATAAAAAATCAGCCATACTACACACATGCTCACTATACCCATAATGCCCCAATTAAAACATCAAAAAACGCAGCTGTATTTGTCATTTTCATGTCCCTTTTAAATGCTGATTTCAAGAACTTAAACTTAAAAACACAATATCATATTTAACCGATATATTTATATGTTGAGGGTAAAGTAAGAAATTGGGTAATACTAGCATTACCCGGGTAAACCTGACATTACCCAAGCAACTGTTGGTAAAGCCCGATGTAACATGATAAATCTTCTCAGAGTGTATCAAGTCACTGCACCAAACATACAGTATATACGATGCACTGTAATTCACACATCTTCACTATGTTTTTTGCCTCCGCCTAGGGAGTGCGAACCTCATTCCCCAAGGTTCACTTGGGGTGGATGCCAGAGGATCGGCAAGGCACCTTCCTTGAACCCCCAGGTAGAGGCAAAAAAAAAATTGTGTAGATGGGGGTAATTACATTACATTGGGCTTTACCCACAGCCGATTGGCTGTGGTTTACCAAAGGATTTCTCCGGTAAAGCTACAGATTTCTGACTTTACCGTAACATATACACTGTATATATTCATTGTAGTATAACAAAACTGAAATTACAAGATTGTGTGTGGTTGTCATGTTCCTTGTTCAGAGGAGAATTGCCTGGTATTTCGGGGCTGGACTGAACTTACCCGGCAGGATCAGACTGATATACTTCAGGAAAGTTTTCAATTACAAGATGTTTATTGTTTCTTTACCAAAGAAATTAGTACAAATAAACCAAAATAAAAAAGGTTTCAAAATGTTGATATGATGGTATGTATTGATACATTAATAATCACAATAATTGATATTTATTATCATAGTAATTAATTATACTAATAATGTTACAGGTCAGAAAGAGTCAGCGGGAATAAAGTGGGTGTACCAGGCTGTAGAAAGGTTAAGAAACTAAGGTTAGCTTGTAATAGAAATATAGAATAATATATATGTCCAATGTTCTCAAAAATACTTTAACACATTTTTTTTTTTTAATTCACATTTATTGTAAATGCATAACAAAAAGCACTGATTTGTAACTATCTGCATTATTTCTCAGAATTCAGAATGATCTGACTAAAAGACGTAATAAAAGCGTACGATGATTTATCCTCATCTGTTAGTGCGGCATTACCAGACCTTACTACCACAGCCACGTGCATCCCTGCTTCTTCTGCTGCCTTGGCCTCTGTGAGGAAAAAAAAAAAGAAAAACATTTTTTTACTACACTAAGCAAGTTTGGGCAGGGTAGGAACATGCATTCATTGTCAAAATGGGTCAAAAGTGACTCTGCAAAATCAGAATTTTCTGTAATTTTAATATATTTATGGTTAGCTGTTCCACTCCTACTCATTTTATGCAGTACTGTACTGTGTAAAGTAATACAAAAATAACTTCAGATTTGTATTATTTAAAAACACAGTCTCTCATGAATTATTTATCTGTCAAATGAAAAAATAAAAAAATATGCATGCATTATCCAGTTATTATTCCAATGCCTTTATAAAAGTCTGTGTGAATCTGTTTCTGTGTCAGTTTTAACTTTCACTAAACATCTGTTAAAAGGGATGATAAGTGTAATATGCATTAAAAACATTGCAGGACACATACATTTCACTTCTCTCTGTTTTGTATAGTATACTGACACTACAGGAGGCCAGGAAAACAGTTTTTGATCACAGTATAGTTTTGTATCCCTGTGGGTATGTGCAACAATAAATGATAATAGCAGTAAATTGGAAACTTTTTAAAAATGGTATGAGCTGTCTCAATAAACACAACACAGCCTTACTGCTACCTGTTATCAGACAGGGATATTCAAAATCATTTTTAGCTATTTTTTGCAACTTTGATTTCAGGTAATAGAATAATAAATCACTTTGCACAACCATGTAGAGGTAATAGCAAAATGCTACAGAAAAAAAAAACTAGAATAACTTTTTATCCGAAAAGTTATAAAAACAGAATTTATGTTTACCTGATAAATTACTTTCTCCAACGGTGTGTCCGGTCCACGGCGTCATCCTTACTTGTGGGATATTCTCTTCCCCAACAGGAAATGGCAAAGAGCCCAGCAAAGCTGGTCACATGATCCCTCCTAGGCTCCGCCTTCCCCAGTCATTCGACCGACGTAAAGGAGGAATATTTGCATAGGAGAAACCATATGATACCGTGGTGACTGTAGTTAAAGAAAATAAATTATCAGACCTGATTAAAAAAACCAGGGCGGGCCGTGGACCGGACACACCGTTGGAGAAAGTAATTTATCAGGTAAACATAAATTCTGTTTTCTCCAACGTAGGTGTGTCCAGTCCACGGCGTCATCCTTACTTGTGGGAACCAATACCAAAGCTTTAGGACACGGATGAAGGGAGGGAGCAAATCAGGTCACCTAGATGGAAGGCACCACGGCTTGCAAAACCTTTCTCCCAAAAATAGCCTCAGAAGAAGCAAAAGTATCAAACTTGTAAAATTTAGTAAAAGTGTGCAGTGAAGACCAAGTCGCTGCCTTACATATCTGATCAACAGAAGCCTCGTTCTTGAAGGCCCATGTGGAAGCCACAGCCCTAGTGGAATGAGCTGTGATTCTTTCAGGAGGCTGCCGTCCGGCAGTCTCGTAAGCCAATCTGATGATGCTTTTAATCCAAAAAGAGAGAGAGGTAGAAGTTGCTTTTTGACCTCTCCTTTTACCAGAATAAACAACAAACAAGGAAGATGTTTGTCTAAAATCCTTTGTAGCATCTAAATAGAACTTTAGAGCACGAACAACATCCAAATTGTGCAACAAACGTTCCTTCTTTGAAACTGGATTCGGACACAAAGAAGGCACGACTATCTCCTGGTTAATGTTTTTGTTAGAAACAACTTTCGGAAGAAAACCAGGTTTAGTACGTAAAACTACCTTACCTGCATGGAACACCAGATAAGGAGGAGAACACTGCAGAGCAGATAATTCTGAAACTCTTCTAGCAGAAGAAATTGCAACCAAAAACAAAACTTTCCAAGATAATAACTTAATATCAACGGAATGTAAGGGTTCAAACGGAACCCCCTGAAGAACTGAAAGAACTAAATTGAGACTCCAAGGAGGAGTCAAAGGTTTGTAAACAGGCTTGATTCTAACCAGAGCCTGAACAAAGGCTTGAACATCTGGCACAGCTGCCAGCTTTTTGTGAAGTAACACAGACAAGGCAGAAATCTGTCCCTTCAAGGAACTTGCAGATAATCCTTTTTCCAAACCTTCTTGAAGAAAGGATAGAATCTTAGGAATTTTTACCTTGTCCCAAGGGAATCCTTTAGATTCACACCAACAGATATATTTTTTCCATATTTTGTGGTAAATTCTTCTAGTTACAGGCTTTCTGGCCTGAACAAGAGTATCAATGACAGAATCTGAGAACCCTCGCTTTGATAAGATCAAGCGTTCAATCTCCAAGCAGTCAGTTGGAGTGAGACCAGATTCGGATGTTCGAACGGACCTTGAACAAGAAGGTCTCGTCTCAAAGGTAGCTTCCATGGTGGAGCCGATGACATATTCACCAGGTCTGCATACCAAGTCCTGCGTGGCCACGCAGGAGCTATCAAGATCACCGATGCCCTCTCCTGATTGATCCTGGCTACCAGCCTGGGGATGAGAGGAAACGGCGGGAATACATAAGCTAGTTTGAAGGTCCAAGGTGCTACTAGTGCATCTACTAGAGTCGCCTTGGGATCCCTGGATCTGGACCCGTAGCAAGGAACCTTGAAGTTCTGACGAGAGGCCATCAGATCCATGTCTGGAATGCCCCACAATTGAGTAATTTGGGCAAAGATTTCCGGATGGAGTTCCCACTCCCCCGGATGAAATGTCTGACGACTCAGAAAATCCGCTTCCCAATTTTCCACTCCTGGGATGTGGATTGCAGACAAGTGGCAGGAGTGAGTCTCCGCCCATTGAATGATTTTGGTCACTTCTTCCATCGCCAGGGAACTCCTTGTTCCCCCCTGATGGTTGATGTACGCAACAGTCGTCATGTTGTCTGATTGAAACCGTATGAACTTGGCCTTTGCTAGCTGAGGCCAAGCCTTGAGTGCATTGAATATCGCTCTCAGTTCCAGAATATTTATCGGGAGAAGAGATTCTTCCCGAGACCAAAGACCCTGAGCTTTCAGGGGTCCCCAGACCGCGCCCCAGCCCACCAGACTGGCGTCGGTCGTGACAATGACCCACTCTGGTCTGCGGAAGCTCATCCCCTGTGACAGGTTGTCCAGGGACAGCCACCAACGGAGTGAATCTCTGGTCCTCTGATCTACTTGTATCGTCGGAGACAAGTCTGTATAGTCCCCATTCCACTGACTGAGCATGCACAGTTGTAATGGTCTTAGATGAATTCGCGCAAAAGGAACTATGTCCATTGCCGCTACCATCAAACCTATTACTTCCATGCACTGCGCTATGGAAGGAAGAGGAACAGAATGAAGTATTTGACAAGAGTTTAGAAGTTTTGATTTTCTGGCCTCTGTCAGAAAAATCCTCATTTCTAAGGAGTCTATTATTGTTCCCAAGAAGGGAACCCTTGTTGACGGAGATAGAGAACTTTTTTCTACGTTCACTTTCCACCCGTGAGATCTGAGAAAGGCCAGGACAATGTCCGTGTGAGCCTTTGCTTGAGGAAGGGACGACGCTTGAATCAGAATGTCGTCCAAGTAAGGTACTACTGCAATGCCCCTTGGTCTTAGCACCGCTAGAAGGGACCCTAGTACCTTTGTGAAAATTCTTGGAGCAGTGGCTAATCCGAACGGAAGTGCCACAAACTGGTAATGCTTGTCCAGGAATGCGAACCTTAGGAACCGATGATGTTCCTTGTGGATAGGAATATGTAGATACGCATCCTTTAAATCCACCGTGGTCATGAATAGACCTTCCTGGATGGAAGGAAGAATTGTTCGAATGGTTTCCATTTTGAACGATGGAACCTTGAGAAACTTGTTTAGGATCTTGAGATCTAAGATTGGTCTGAATGTTCCCTCTTTTTTGGGAACTACGAACAGATTGGAGTAGAACCCCATCCCTTGTTCTCCTAATGGAACAGGATGAATCACTCCCATTTTTAACAGGTCTTCTACACAATGTAAGAATGCCTGTTTTTTTATGTGGTCTGAAGACAATTGAGACCTGTGGAACCTCCCCCTTGGGGGAGGCCCCTTGAATTCCAGAAGATAACCTTGGGAGACTATTTCTAGTGCCCAAGGATCCAGAACATCTCTTGCCCAAGCCTGAGCGAAGAGAGAGAGTCTGCCCCCCACCAGATCCGGTCCCGGATCGGGGGCCAACATCTCATGCTGTCTTGGTAGAAGTGGCAGGTTTCTTGGCCTGCTTTCCTTTGTTCCAGCCTTGCATTGGTCTCCAGGCTGGCTTGGCTTGAGAAGTATTACCCTCTTGCTTAGAGGACGTAGCACTTGGGGCTGGTCCGTTTCTGCGAAAGGGACGAAAATTAGGTTTATTTTTGGCCTTGAAAGACCTATCCTGAGGAAGGGCGTGGCCCTTGCCCCCAGTGATAGAGATAATCTCTTTCAAGTCAGGGCCAAACAGCGTTTTCCCCTTGAAAGGAATGTTAAGCAATTTGTTCTTGGAAGACGCATCCGCTGACCAAGATTTTAGCCAAAGCGCTCTGCGCGCCACAATAGCAAAACCAGAATTTTTCGCCGCTAACCTAGCCAATTGCAAAGTGGCGTCTAGGGTGAAAGAATTAGCCAATTTAAGAGCATGAATTCTGTCCATAATCTCCTCATAAGAAGAAGAATTATTATTGAGTGCCTTTTCTAGTTCATCGAACCAGAAACACGCTGCTGTAGTGACAGGAACAATGCATGAAATTGGTTGTAGAAGGTAACCTTGCTGAACAAACATCTTTTTAAGCAAACCTTCTAATTTTTTATCCATAGGATCTTTGAAAGCACAACTATCTTCTATAGGTATAGTGGTGCGTTTGTATAGAGTAGAAACCGCCCCCTCGACCTTGGGGACTGTCTGCCATAAGTCCTTTCTGGGGTCGACCATAGGAAACAATTTTTTAAATATGGGGGGAGGGACGAAAGGTATACCGGGCCTTTCCCATTCTTTATTTACAATGTCCGCCACCCGCTTGGGTATAGGAAAAGCTTCGGGGGGGCCCCGGGACCTCTAGGAACTTGTCCATTTTACATAGTTTCTCTGGAATGACCAAATTCTCACAATCATCCAGAGTAGATAACACCTCCTTAAGCAGAGCGCGGAGATGTTCCAATTTAAATTTAAATGTAATCACATCAGGTTCAGCATGTTGAGAAATTTTCCCTGAATCTGAAATTTCTCCCTCAGACAAAACCTCCCTGGCCCCCTCAGACTGGTGTAGGGGCACTTCAGAACCAATATCATCAGCGTCCTCATGCTCTTCAGTATTTTCTAAAACAGAGCAGTCGCGCTTTCGCTGATAAGTGGGCATTTTGGCTAAAATGTTTTTGATAGAATTATCCATTACAGCCGTTAATTGTTGCATAGTAAGGAGTATTGGCGCACTAGATGTACTAGGGGCCTCCTGTGTGGGCAAGACTGGTGTAGACGAAGGAGGGGATGATGCAGTACCATGCTTACTCCCCTCACTTGAGGAATCATCTTGGGCATCATTTTCTCTAAATTTTGTGTCACATAAATCACATCTATTTAAATGAGAAGGAACCTTGGCTTCCCCACATTCAGAACACAGTCTATCTGGTAGTTCAGACATGTTAAACAGGCATAAACTTGATAACAAAGTACAAAAAACGTTTTAAAATAAACCGTTACTGTCACTTTAAATTTTAAACTGAACACACTTTATTACTGCAATTGTGAAAAAGTATGAAGGAATTGTTCAAAATTCACCAAAATTTCACCACAGTGTCTTAACCCCTTAATGACCGGACCATTTTTCAATTTTCTTACCCTTAATGACAATGGCTATTTTTACATTTCTGCAGTGTTTGTGTTTAGCTGTAATTTTCCTCTTACTCATTTACTGTACCCACACATATTATATACCGTTTTTCTCGCCATTAAATGGACTTTCTAAAGATACCATTATTTTCATCATGTCTTATAATTTACTAAAAAAATAAAAATAAAATATGAGGAAAAAATGGAAAAAAACACACTTTTTCTAACTTTGACCCCCAAAATCTGTTACACATCTACAACCACCAAAAAACTCCCATGCTAAATAGTTTCTAAATTTTGTCCTGAGTTTAGAAATACCCAATGTTTACATCTTCTTTGCTTTTTTATAGTTATAGGGCAATAAGTACAAGTAGCACTTTGCTATTTCCAAACCACTTTTTCTTTTTCCAAATTAGCGCTAGTTACATTGGAACACTGATATCTGTCAGGAATACCTGAATATCCCTTGACATGTATATATTTATTTTTAGAAGACATCCCAAAGTATTGATCTAGGCCCATTTTGGTATATTTCATGCCACCATTTCACCGCCAAATGCGATAAAAAAAAAAAAAAAGTTCACTTTTTCACAAAATTTGTCACAAACTTTAGGTTTCCCACTGAAATTATTTACAAACAGCATCTGCAATTATGGCACAAATGGTTGTAAATGCTTCTCTGGGATCCCCTTTTTTCAGAAATAGCAGACATATATGGCTTTGGCGTTGCTTTTTAGTAATTAGAAGGCCGCTAAATGCCGCTGCGCACCACACGTGTTTTATGCCCAGGAGTGAAGGGGTTAATTAGGGAGCTTGTAGGGAGCTTGTAGGGTTAATTTTAGCTTTAGTATAGTGTAGTAGACAACCCCAAGTATTGATCTAGGCCCATTTTGGTACATTTTATGCCACCATTTCACCGCCAAATGCGAGCAAATAAAAAAAAAAACTTAACATTTTTCACAATTTTAGGTTTCTCACTGAAATTATTTACAAACAGCTTGTGCAATTATGGCAGAAATTGTTGTAAAAGCTTCTCTGGGATCCCCTTTGTTCAGAAATAGCAGACTTATATGGCTTTGGCGTTGCTTTTTGGTAATTAGAAGGCCGCTAAATGCTGCTGCGCACCACACGTTAATTATGCCCAGCAGTGAAGGGGTTAAATTAGGTAGCTTGTAGGGAGCTTGCAGGGTTAATTTTAGAGATCAGCCTCCCACCTGACACATCCCACCCCCTGATCCCTCCCAAACAGCTCTCTTCCCTCCCCCACCCCACAATTGTTCCCGCCATCTTAAGCACTGGCAGAAAGTCTGCCAGTACTAAATAAAAGAGGTTTTTTTTTTTTTTAAATAAAAATAATAAAGTATTTTAGCTGTGATGGACTCCTGCCTTAGCCCCAACCTCCCTGATCCCCCCTCCAGCTCTCTAACCCTCTCCCCTACCTAATTACCGCCATCTTGGGTACTGGCAGCTGTCTGCCAGTACCCAGTTTGGCCCCAAAACCCCCCCAAAAAGTATTTTTATTTTATTTTTTACTTAAAAAACTATTTCTGTAGTGTAGCAGCCCCCCACAATACCCCCACCCCCACCCCCTCCCAGATCCTTTTATATTTTTTTTTTAAAAAAATCCCTTTTTTTTCCCCTTTCTGCCCTCATTCATTGGTGTCAGTGTGGCTAATGGGTGCACGTGCACGTGCGCACACATGCGCACACATGCACGCGCGTGCACGCGCACATGCACGCTCACGTACACACTCGTGCATCGCGCATCGTGCACGCGCACCCTCACACCCGGCACTATCGCTACCGGTGCAGAGAGGGCCACAGAGTGGCTCTCTCTGCATCGGGGGCTTGTAAAGTGGTATTGCAGGATGCCTCCATATCGAGGCATCACTGCAATACCCTCAGAGCTGCTGGAAGCATTTGTGATTGCTTCCAGCACTCTGTTAGACAACTGACGTACCAGGTACGTCCATTGTCATTAACTGCTTGTTAATGCATGACGTACCTGGTACGTCAGTTGTCATTAAGGGGTTAAAGCCTTAAAAATATTGCACACCAAATTTGGAAGCTTTAACCCTTAAAATAACGGAACCGGAGCCGTTTTTATATTTAACCCCTTTACAGTCCCTGGTATCTGCTTTGCTGAGACCCAACCAAGCCCAAAGGGGAATACGATACCAAATGACGCCTTCAGAAGTCTTTTCTATGTATCAGAGCTCCTCACACATGCATCTGCATGTCATGCTTCCCAAAAACAAGTGCGCAATAGAGGCGCGAAAATGAGACTCTGCCTATGATTAGGGAAAGCCCCTAGAGAATAAGGTGTCCAATACAGTGCCTGCCGGTTATTTTACATAATTCCCAAGATTAAAATAATTCCTCAAGGCTATGGAGTATAAAATATGCTTATATATAAATCGATTTAGCCCAGAAAATGTCTACAGTCTTAAAAGCCCTTGTGAAGCCCTTTTTTTCTTTCTGTAATAAAAATG